>NW_023604962.1:0-30104 GCF_014898055.3 Talpa occidentalis
TTGATTTTCAAATTTTCATTTGTTGTTTTAGCATTAGCTAAAGAAGATATTGATGCAGCTTTTCATTCCATATTATATAGAGAAAATTATGCAATTAAGGAAGAATTGGCTACAGAATGTCTCAAAGCTAAATTTTTTTACTTTGATGTAGTATGTCCTCATAAAAAATTTAAAATTCAGAGAATGGAATTGTGTGTTACTTGTCATTCAGACCAGGTTGTAGACAATTCTGCCTCTTTATGCTTGTTTTTTTTTTTTTCTCAGCGAATATTTTTTATTCCTTATTCTTTGTCATCCCTTCTCTTCCTAGATAACTTGTCACTCCTTAGGACTCATACCAAATGTCTCTCACCTAGGGAATCTTTTTTATTTTTTTAAATGTAACCCTTTCTCTCATTATAGTGTAATACAGATAATATAAAATTTGCCACTAGTAACTACTTTAAGTGTGCAATTTAGTGACATTAATTTTATTAACTTTTTGTGCAAATTTGACCACTGTCTTTCCAAAACCATTTCATTACCCGAGTCCCTAGCTTCCAATTTACTTTGTTGATATGTAAGTGGAATCCTATAACATTTGACCTTTTGTATCTGGTTTACTTAGTATATTGCTTTCAATGTTCTTCATTATAGCATATATCAGAACTTCATCCCTTTTATGGCTGAATAATATTCTGTTGTGTTTATATACCAAATTTGTTTATATATTCATCTCTTGTTGAACACTTGTGTCGTTTCCACCTTTTGGCTAGTGTGAATAATACTATAATGACTAGTGGTGTACATGTATCTGTTTGAATCCCTGTTTTATAATCTCTAGGGCATATACCTATGAATAAAGTTACTGGTTCATATAATAATCCTGTTTAACTTTCTGAGGAATCACCAAACTGGAAATCTTTTAAAACTCTGCAAAATAGTTTCCTCTCTTCTGTGTCTTCAGTTACTGTCTATCTCATGTCTTTTGTGTGTGTGTGTGTTATTATATTATTCCTTCTCCCTTGTTTTGTAGACATGTGGTCTGTATCCCAAGGAGAGCAGGGCTGTGTCTCATTCATTTCGTACTCCTTTCCAGTATAGTGTGTGTCACACAGTAGAAGCCAAAAAATGATTGAATTGATAATGATTTTGTAGGTTATTCCTAGGAATATAAAGACTTTTAAATTTTAGAATAAAAAAACTTCAGGATAATATATTTGTCTTTTCTATCACTGTTTACTAGGAACTAGATAAGTATTTGAAACATCATGACTTCTTAAATACAAGAAGAAAGGAGATATTATACAAAAGATGGGTTGACCATGTGGCAAATCCTCTCCAGAAGAAAATTATAGAAAAAGTTTGTTCACATAAGAAGATTAAAAATAGGAGAAGAGAAGAATTAGATGGTTTTTTAAAATATGTGAATAAACAGGTATTAAGAGATCGTTTGATACTCTTTTCAGTTGGTTTTAAAATTAAGGGTATATCATCCAAACACCATGCCCCCTTCTTTCAGATATGGCTAATCTAGACTCTGTTATACAATTACCTTCTCAGATCCAGAGCATTTGGAAAGGATGGAGGAAGAGGCTTTGGTCTGGCTTTCAATGTGTATATTATAACCAGTTTTCTTCTCTTCCCCCGCCATGTAATTATTAATTTAAAATTTAAAATTTTAAATTAATTTTAAATTAATTTAAAATACCATTTAAAAAATTTTGATGCTAGGTTTAGGCTATATATATGTTTTGTCCGTTTGTTTTTTTCTTAAAGATTTATTTATTTATTTATTTTATTCAAGCACTGGGTACAGTCAGAGGCGTGGGAGGGTGAGAGAATTCACCAGAGCCAGAGCGGAGAGTAGAACAGACAGAGTGACGAAGTACTCTCCTGAGGGGAGCAGCGGGCGGCAGGAGAGGTCTACACGCCATGTGGGACCCTCCTCCAGTGGCCGGGGAGCAGCCGGGGATCGAACCCGCGCTGCAGAGGCTGAGGGCAACTTCGCAACCAGCGCTCAACCGCTGCACCACTGGGGAGGCCCGGTTTTTTTCTTTTGGAATTTGATTATTTTCAAAGCTATAAAATAGTTCTGTTCTCCTGGCATTTAAAAGAGATCCTAGATATTTGACTACTAATCCTTAAAAATAATGCCAAATATTTTAATGTTCTGACATTTTCAATTAAAAATTTGCATAGTTTAAGTAGCATCCTTCCATTACTTTAACATTTGTTATTTGGATAAATTAAATTTAATTTCAAATTCAGTTTTTCCTTTCCCTTGCATTGTCACTCATGTTGTTGACTGAGCTTGAGTACTATTATGCTCAAAATTTATTGTGAACTTCCTTTTTCCTGTGTTTTATTTCCTTCCTATAGGGAACTGCATTTATAGAACATTATGATCCAAAAGAGTATGATCCTTTTTATATGACTAAAGAGGATCCCAGTTTTCTGAAGGTAGGATAGATTTCTTATTTTAATTTTTGTATTATGTGGTTGGTTGTTTTGAGCAGCCCAAATATGTGAATAGATCTTTAGTGATTCTCTAAGAGTACTGTAACATCTTAAGAAGAGTTAACCATTATCGTATCTTAGGAAGGAACAAAAAAGGCAAAGGCCAAAGTAAGTTAAATATCTGTAAATTTGAAAATATTGTTTAATAATTGGATAAGAGGTCAGTTTTAGAAATTTCATAGGTTTTCATAAACTTTTAAATGTACAAAAATAGTACATTTTCATCATAGATAAATGAGAAAAGACTACTCATAATTCCTTTACCCAGAATTAATTCATTAACATTTTCTGAGTATACTTTAAGAGTTCTTTTTGTGTGTATACACACATACCATACATTGGATTTATAATGTACTTCTTTTCCTCAATAGTTTTTATTTACTTTTTTTTTTTTTTTTTATGATTTACTTCTTTCTTTGTCAATAAATGTAGACATATAGTTTTACTCATCACATGATATTCTATTCTTAATGGCAGCTGACTTATAACGGGGGCTTAACCAAGTGTTGACTTTTTTTTTTTTCATTTTACTTCATCTTCAGTGCTATATATGAAATAATTCACAGTTGAGGCAGGAGAGTCACAGATAGGGTAGATTACTTGTCCAGGGTCACATGATTGGAAATAGCAGAGCATATTTAATCATCTTTCTATACCATCATTTTAAAAAACATATTCCCTGTTTTGAACATCTGGATCTTTGGATCTATTGCTTATAAATTACATTATGGTGGCATCCTGTGGCTATTTATTTCTTTTTTTTTTTTTTTATAAATGACTTTTTTTTTAATTTTATAGAGGCATGTTTATTTATTTATTTGTTTGTTTTTTGTTTATACAAGCACTGGGTACAGTCAGAAGTGCGGGAGGGTGAGAGAATTCACCAGAGCCAGAGCGGGGAGCAGAGCAGGCAGAAGGACCGAAGCACACTGCGGGAGCAGCGGGTGGCAGGAGAGGTCTGCGCGCCATGTGGGACCTCCTCCGGTGGCTGGGGAGCAGCCGGGGATCGAACCGGCGCCCCAGAGGCTGCGGGCAGGTTCGCAACCCAACGCTCAACCGCTGCGCCACCGGGAGGCCCGGCTATTTCTTTCTTTTTTTTTTTTTTTTTTTTTTAAATAGAGGCATGTTTATTTATTTATTTATTATATTTGTTTGTTTGTTTTGTTTATACATGCACTGGGTACAGTCAGAAGCGCGGGAGGGCGAGAGAATTCACCAGAGCCAGAGCGGGGAGCAGAGCAGGCAGAAGGACCGAAGTACACTGCTGAGGGGAGCAGCGGGTGGCAGGAGAGGTCCGCGCACCATGTGGGATCCTCCTCCGGTGGCCGGGGAGCAGCCGGGGATCGAACCGGCGCCGCAGAGGCCGCGGGCAGCTTCGCAACCCAGCGCTCAACCGCTGCGCCACCGGGGAGGCCCAACGGCTATTTATTTCTTAAGCTTTCCTTTGGATAACTTGCTAGAAGTGAACTACAGAGTTAAATATTATACATTGTTTTCATTCATATTGCCAAAAGATAGCCACAGTGATTTGAAAATACTTTTCAAACAAGAATGAATCATGTTTTTGTTTGTTTGTTTGTTTATTCTTAAAGATTTATTTATTTATTTATACAAGCACTGGGTACAGTCAGAAGCTTGGGAGGGTGAGAGAATTCACCAGAACCAGAGCAAGTAGCAGAACAGACAGACTGACGAAACACACTGCTGAGGGAGCAGCGGGTGGCAGGAGAGGTCTGCGCGCCATGTGGGACCCCTCACCCAGTGTCCGGGGATCGAACCGGTGCTGGAGAGGCTGCGGGCAGCTTCGCAACCCAGCGCTCAACTGCTGCGCCACCGGGGAGGCCCAAGAATGAATCATGTTTTCTTGGCTGCAGGGCCTTGCTTAAAAAGGTAGTGGTAACACGTCTCTTTGTAATGTGTTAAATATATTTAATGGTTAGGTTATTGGTGTGTAGATAATGTATTCTTGATTCTTCTGGCAGTGGAGCCATACATTCATGCATAGAATAGACTGACAAACACCTGCAACCCAGACCTTAAGGAGCGCTTCTCTTCTAGGTCACCATCCCACCACTTCGTGACCCTTTGAAAAAGGTACAATTTGACAAGGATGATGAAAAAAGAACTCTTCTTCAGTGTGAGAATGGTACTTAGTTCCTAATTGTTATGTGATTTCATATCCAGGAACAATGGGAGCTACATTTAGGGGTGCTAATTTTGTTTAATCTTCTCGCAGGCAAAATATATACAATGAAAGAATTTAAAGAGGTTGAGAAGGCCAGACTGCTTTCCAGATTCCCGAGAATTTCTAATTCAAGGCAATTTATGACTCCGAATGAGTGGCTTAAAGTGCCTAAATGCTACATAGAAAGTGAATTTTGTAAAAGGAGCAGGTAACAGTTAATATAATTAAAAATATTGTGGAATCTCATGGAAAACTTTAAGACAGTGATGCAAATTTTGTCTGTTATGATTGTTAAAAATTTCATTTTTCAGTGAGAAATCTACTGTAATTCCTCTCTTCGTTCTCTGTGATACTTTTTTTGATACTGTCAAGATTTTCTCTTTGTTTTGGTTTCTATTTGCTGAATTATACTGTGTTTAGTTGTGTGTGTGAGGGGGGTTGTTTTCCTTTCCTTTCTGTCTTTCTTAGGGCTTGCTGAGATTTTTATATCTGTGGTTTGATATCTCATTATTTTTTTTTTGGTAAATTTTAGTCTACTTTCACTTCAAATATTATATCCCATTCTTTGTTTTATCCCACTTATATCCCAATTCTTTGTGTTTTCTTCTGAGACGCCAGTGATATATATGTGAGATAATTTCATATTGACCCATCGCTCCCAGTTCTTGGATACCTGTCCTTTGTATTTCATTTCCCCGCCCTACTTGTATTGCAGTTGGACAGCTTCTATAGACCTATCTTTAAGCTTCCTGAGTTTCTCCTCAGTTGTATCCCTTCTGCTGATCAGCCCATCAAGTGAATTTTTCTTTAGCTTTGTTCCATATACTGGAGCCCATCTAAGGAATTCTTCATCTCTGATGTAATGATTTTTATTTCTAGCATTTCTATTTGCATTTTCACATAGTTTCATTTCTCCTGAAAATATCCATCTGTTTATACATGTTCACCTTCCCACTAGAAGGTGACATATTAATATGTCTTTGACATATGCATGATAGTTTTAAAAAATTTGCTATGTGATAATCCCAACAATAGGTTCATTTCTGAATCTGGTTCTGTTGATTTACCTCTTGACAGTGGATTCCTTTGTCTTCCTATTATTTGACTTTATTTTTGGGTGTTCTTTTCACCTAATTTGGGAAAACAGAAGTATTTGCTTCTGTTTCTCCCTCTCTGACACAGTCATTACCTGGGGCCCACCTCATCTCCTTCCAAAGGTCTAGGCTCATTGTGGCAATCTTCAGTTTAGTGTCCCCACATTTCAGATGGGACAGGGCTCGTGTCCTGCTAGCCCTGTTATTGCATCTTCCCTGAAATCTATTTCTCCTGTGCTCTGCCCACCACTGCGAGCCCAGCTGCCCACACTTTTGACATTCACCACCCTCGTGTTTGGATTCTCTCTGGGGAAAAGAGTTTTGTAGTTCTGCTTGTCAGTGTCACAATCTCGCTGGCTCCTTATTGCATTAGAGTATAAGCTCTCAGTGAATAGAGAGTACTTTAAACTTTGTCTAGCTGATTCTTGGTTCTCAGTAAACAATCTCCCTCATGGTTTTAGCAACTCTTAATACCCATGAATATACAATAGTATATATACTAGAATATACCAATATTTAGTAGTATTGTGGACGATGTAATTACAGTCAATGTGTAACAATAATTTCTGTAGTATAGCTTTCAAAACACCCTCACACATATTATTTTGTTCAAGGTTAAAAGTGAAAGTGAATTTTAACGAGTGTAGCTTTGATGTGGAACCCTCAGTGAGAGCACCTCATCTTTTGGCATCTCAGGAAGAAGAAAAAGCTATTGTTTATGGGTAAGCCCAATAGTTGAGAGCTTTAAACTTACATCATTTTGGATGCTTGCTGTATTTTGCCCTCCTTTTAAATTGCTGGCATCAGGGCTGAGGTGTATCCCAGATTCTCTTATAGCCTCTTACAGCCTGTACTGCTTTGTCTGGGTGAGGTGGCACCTTTCCTTTCAGATGGAAAAAACTACTGGAGCAAAGTAATGTTATTTATTTGGGTTTCTTTTTGTAAGTTCATATAGAACTCAACAATTTCAAATGTAAATAAAGTATTAAATGCTACAACTGAGTTGATAAGAAAATTCTCTCCTGATTCTTCCCTCTAGAAATAAAGGGTCATCTTTTTTGGAAAAAGAACCTCTATGCTATCAGGAGGGAAAGAACCCAAGTCCCAAGGAGGCCAACTCTGAAGGGCACTTTTCTTCCCTGAGCCTCAGCCTGGAGGTGGAAAGGGATGAGGACCAGGATGCGGTGAGAGCCGGGCTAGTCCCATTTTGCAATATACAATGTGGCAACTGCTGATATCAAAATCTGAGCAGCTGGGAATTTTTTTTCTGTACAGCAGGCTTCCAGGAAGAGATGGGTCAGTGCATCCCCCGCTCCCAGAGGTAGGGAGAGAAAGAGAAGCCTAGAGGAATGGAGAGAGTAGTCCCTGGAGCAATACATGAGGTGCCCCGTGGTGGGTGGACTAGAGGATTTCCTCAGCTCCCTTCCTTCTGTTTTTGTCCTGCTGTCTCTCCACCATTTCTACCTCTTAGCACACCTCAGCTAGGCCCAAAACTTTGTTCTCCTTAATTCAACCAATAATGTTGAAAATTCTCAGAAGGACTATATACTAAATTAAAGTAGAATTTAAGAAGTAAAAGTCCCAAATGTAAAATGCAGGGGTTCACAGAACACAGACTTCTCATTCTCAGGTAACTATGGTTCAACTTGTGGCCTTTGACAGTGCAGCCTGGACTGTGGCTTCCAGGACTCAGTGCCACTTCTCCCTCAGTTCCTGTCTCCGCTCCCTGTATGCCAGGCCTGGAGCACAGACTCTCAGAGGAGTGGGTTTGGAGAAGTCACAGCCCCATCTCCCAGTTAAAATCAACGTGGGAGTAATTTGGTTTCTGTGTATGCAGCTTTCTTTCATCCTCTTGGTCTTTACCCCCTAAGGACTAAGGAAACTACTTTTTTTACTCACTTAGGGAAAATGCACTAAAACTTTCTTTTATGGGTCAGCTCCTTTCATTGTCATGTCTTAGTGTCCTCCCACGTGCTTGCTTGCTTTCTCCCCCAAAACGTTAACGAGCTCCTACTCTGAGTCAGACAGTGTGTGGGGGCAGGAGACTTGGTAGTAAACAACCAGACTTATCATGTGCGTGGTAATGGGTGCAGTGAAGAAAAGACAGCGGGTGAAGTGAGGTCGGGGAATAAGTACCCCCACCAGAAGAGGTTTAAATGGATAGAGAGGGAAAACAAATTTACTTGTTTTATAATCATACCCTGTAAGCCTTCTTCATGTGTTGTTGTAATGGTTACATGTATCTTGAATTTAACTAGGCCCAGACAGGATTATTTCTTACTTTTGCATTTCTGTCCTTCTGGTACAAACTGCTTCCCTTCCAGTTTCCCACTGGGTCATCGGCTAGCACCATAATCCGACCAGGATGCCTCAGGACAAAATTCTAGAAGTCATCTTTGATTTGCTTTTGGAAGTGAGTACTTTCACACGCATCCTCTGCTAAAGGCGTTGGGCTGGGCTGGCTCCTGCGCTTCTCTGCTCCTCACTGCAGGCTTCAGTTCCGTCTCTGCGCTCTGGCCCAGCCTAGAGCACTGGCCGCCTGGACGGTTCCCTCTTCTGCTCTCACCCCTGTGTACTCAGTTCTCCATGCAGCAGCCATAGTTAAAAAAAAATGTTAATTAGGCCAGATTTTTTCCTTCCTCAAAGTCTTCGAATGGCTTCTTCTGACACTGGATCTTATTCTAACTCCTAATCGTGGCTTCTAACCAGCTGTATGGTTGGACACCTGCCGCCTCTGCAAACCCCGTCTCCTGCTTTTCTTTCCACAGTCGCTGTCCTCCATCCTCGCTGGCTTTTCCTGGTGTTCTCAACAGGCCTGTCTCACTCTTATCTCAGGCATTTGTCTCTGCCAGTCCATTTGTCTGGAACATTCTTTTTCCAGAATGACTCCATACCTGACTCCCTCAATTCACTCAGACCTCTGACCAAATCTTTTCTTCTGAGAATCCTTCTCATTATCTCTACTTAAGAGATATTGGCATATCTCCATTCCCTCATCCACTCCCCCTCCCGCCTCTTCTCTTCACCTGTAAAGAGATGGGACCCGGGACCTGAAGGGCAGACAGGAGGGCAGGATAGCCCGTCCATTGTGAGGGGAAGGAAAGCAGATACATGGAGGTAGATGAAGCTTTTGGTGAACTTTGTAAGGAGGCTTTTAAATTATGTTTCCTTCATTCTTCTCAGTGAAGTCAGAGGGTCATCTGTCAGCTGTTAGTGAAGGTGAGAGGTTTAAAAAGAGAAGTGCAGAAAGGAATCTCATTTTTCCTAACTCACAATAATCCTAGTGTACATTAGTACTCCAGACATATTGACATCTAAAAGCAGGGCTCCCAAATCATCACACGTCAGTGATGTATCCCACCTGTGAAAGGATTGACTCTCCCCAAATCTCTGCCTGTGTCTGAATCCAGATGGAATAAGGAGAGACTGAGGCAGGAGGTTTAGACGGGGCCTTGCCTGCGAGGTGAGTTGCCAGCACTGGCAGGAGTTGCAGGGGCATCAGCTGTGCTGGGCGGAGGAACTTTTTCTGCTCTCACAAGCCTCTCATTTAACACTTCTCTCCTGTCATCTTCAGAAGCTTTTAACAACCAAGGAGCACATACCCTAACCCTCCTGGTAAAAGAGGACATAAAAGGAGACTGCTTCAGAGGAAGCCACCCCTCAGCAGCAATCATTCAGGGTGAGGACCAAGGAAGGCACTCAAGAATTGTACTATGTCTAAGAAAGAATCTGTAATAAATTTCACTTTTGAGTTCAGTATCAGTATGATAATTAAGAAGTAACAATATCATGTATTAATACTTATTACAAATTATTTTCCCAGATGTTAAGAAGTATTATTGGAAAGATCCAATAAAAATAATAGCTACCTTGCCAAATGTCTGTCTCAATTCATTCGATCTTTCCCTAAATTAAGTTGTGCCTCCTTGGGAAGGTACTCTTAAAATCCACACCCGGGTACTCTCCCCAGGTTTGTCCAGTAGTCCTAAGAAAATTAAAAAATTCCTTTTGAGTTTACCCACAAGTGATTAACCACTTGTTGATTCTGCATATCACCCTTGGTCATGGTAAGTTTACTTCTTGTCACAATTTGACATAGTAGGTTCTCGAACATTGGAAAAGGGGACACCTGGGAGCCTTTGCAAAAGCTGGGGGGTCTGAGCCCTTTCCTTCCATCCGTTCCACATACATACATAGTTATCAGAGTCTCCTCTTTCCCAGCCACTGCTCTAGCCTTCCCATGAAAGACTGATAGCATTGTTAATTCAAATGGAGTTGTAATTCAACAACTCACAAGATCAATGTATCCACTTGAGGGCCATGAACAGAATGGGATTTATTCATGGTGGCCCTGACAATAAATAAGCGTGACCTTGTATTTAGTTTTATGCCTTCACTGCAGATTTCTGGCATCTGAGCTTTTAATTCTTGCTTTATTCACTTAACCCTCTCATTCTATAGCCTTCATCCTCTTTCACTTTACTTTTCCCTGATACTTATCCAGTCTTCCAATGCCTCATGCCCAATCAATGTAACAACTAGATTAATTTTAGGGAACTTTTTGAAAAGTATGCCAAAAATCAAGATCGTTATATGACACCTAATGTATCCAGCATCTGGCTTCAATAATGAATGGTCACTTCATGGCCAGTCTTGCTTCATCTGTATCTATACCTACTTCTCATCCTCAAATGGGTGACTTCATTTATTTTTTTTTTTTTATTGTTTTTGCCATCCCTGTCCTTCAACTGGATGATTATGAAGCAAACTCCAGATAACATCATATCGCAAGCTATGGTTTCCCACTCTGTTTGGCAGAGAGTGGAGTCCTTTCCTTTCACTGTGCTTGGGCAAGAATACCAGTTCCAATATCTCACATATTCTCTGAAGGCTCATACAGTTTCTAATTAATGAGGATCCTGTGGGTTGTCAGTAACAAGCTAACCAGAACTAACAAGCAAAAGTAAAACTGGGATCCATTAGATGGCTTATGTGTCCTGATGTACGGATGGATGTGCCTCATGGAATCCTGAGAAAAACAGGAATTCCTCATGAAGGGTAAGCACCTTGACAACACTGGGCCTGGTACAAGAGACCCCAGGCCTTCTCCCTAGAGTGCTGTCCTGAACATGACGCATATACCTCTCCCAGTCTCAGTGCTTTTGTTCAAAAGTCTAATAAAATCCTAGGAGGAAATTATGAGTACCTGATCCCCGCTCCGGTTAGGTATGTACCCCCGGGGCCACGAAGACACAGCCAAACACAAAGTCACAGAAGGAAGCATTCCACCAAGAGTCCAGTGCTGAGGGAAGGCATTTTGCCAGAGAGATGGGGCCAGACAGGCCTTGCCAATGACCACCATGGGCAGTAAGAAGAGGGGGAATGGCTGAAGAAGGCTGAGACAGAAGAGACAGGCAGGCCAGTTAGAGATCATGCTGAGGGATTGGAATTTAGGGGGAGGTCCTGAAGGATATAACACTCTTTAGTCTCTTCCCCCCTTTTATATTACCTCATCAGTCAAGTCAGACTTCTAGAAATCACATCATCATTAAAGGAGTATTGTTAACTCTACCTTGATTTTATCTGGCAGAAGAAAAGCTTAGGTAAAGTGAGGCTAGTCCTTTTCCCATGAATCATTCATTAATGCTTACTCCATGGTAGTCTTCCTGTTCAGGCGAAATCTGGATATTTCAGAAGCCTTCTTTATAAAAGGCAGCCTAAATCTATTTAGAACTTTTTTTTTTTTTTAGATTTATTTATTTATACAAGCACTGGGGTACAGTCAGAAGTGCGGGAGGATGAGAGAATTCACCAGAGCCAGAGCGGATAGCAGAGCAGGCAGAGTGATGAAGTACACTGCTAAGGGGAGCAGAGGGCGGCAGGAGAGGTCTGCTCGCCATGTGGGACCCTCGCCCAGTGGCCGGGCATAGAACCGGTGCTGCAGAGGCTGCGGGCAGCTTCGCAACCCAGCGTTCAACCACTGTGCCACCAGGGAGGCCCTCTATTTAGAATTTTTAAAATAGAATCCAAGTGCAAGTTTATTCTATGGACAAGACTAACACTTCACAAATGACACTGAGATTTTTGTCTTAAACAACTTTGGGGCAGGGCCTCCCCGGTGGCGCAGCGGTTGAGCGCTGGGTTGCGAAGCTGCCCGCGGCCTCTGCGGCGCCGGTTCGATCCCCGGCTGCTCTCCGGCCACCGGAGGAGGGTCCCACATGGCGCGCAGACCTCTCCTGCCGCCCGCTGCTCCCCTCAGCAGTGTACTTCGGTCCTTCTGCCTGCTCTGCTCCCTGCTCTGGCTCTGGTGAATTCTCTCACCCTCCCGTGCTTCTGACTGTACCCAGTGCATGTATAAACAAAACAAACAAACAAATAAAATAAATAAATAAAACATGCCTCTATTTATAAAAAAAAAAAAAAATAAACAACTTTGGGGCATAGAACTGCTTTTCTCTGTTACAGTCGTAAATGAATAAAGATACTTTCTGACTAGGTCAAAATGGCAACTCTACAGAGGTCTACTGTGAGGCTTATAAGGTTGATTCTCTCTTGGCTGAAGAGTCTTCAGTCACTTAAATATTGATTATGTTGATATTGAATTTCATTTCATGTAGAAGTCAAGAGTAGGTCTCATTTAATTATTCATTATTTACATAAGTATTTATTGTCTTTTTTTTTTTTTGGGGGGGGGGGTCAGATATTCTGCCAGATGCTGGGGATATAAAGATGACCAGACACAAGCCCTCTAGCCTAGAGTTTAGTGGGAGAAACAGTGAGGAAAAGATTCCACTGCTATAAGATCTCTGATTTAGTAGGGTTATGTCTGGAGAATCAAGTGCCTACTTAAAAACTCAGCAAAGGACTAACTTTAAAAGGACAATCTAGCAATTATTTCTAACATTTTTGGGGGGTACATTTTTACTTCATTCAAAACCTGGAACTTTTACAGTCACTCTCCAAACCCTTTTCTCAAGGGTCATAGGATATGCAGCTATGACAAAGGACCCCATTTTATTCTATTGGAAGAAAAGGGCTAACATACACAATAGCGTCATTAAAAGGAAGTTGCAATCAGAAAACAATACTCCAACTCCCCTACCTGCCTCCAACGCTGCCATCTTCTGGTAAAAAGAGAACCCGAGGAAACAGTCAGTGGATTAGGTGGATTTCGAGTCCCCAAGGTTGCATTTCCAGATAAAACTATTGTCATACCTTTTAAAGTAAAAGTGAGGACCAAAGCCTCAGACCTCCACACTCTATCTACCTGCTTAATGTCAAGTCTCTGGCAGTTTCCTTAAAGAAGCCCATTTGGGTTTTACTACCAGGAGAGCTGAAAATTTTAAATAGAAAAAAGTCTGATTACAAATAAGTGAGTGACAGCCCAGGGAAAGCCCTTTACTGGCATTTCCAATGCTCTGTTCAACCCACACTGCAGAGAGACCAGGAAAAACATCACCTTGGTTCCCAAGTTTTATTCAAGAACTCATACAAAACATTCCAGATAAATTTTAATTCCCTGTATGATTTAAGCAGCTTGCCAGTGCATAAAGAATACAGAGCATGTATAGATCTTCATTCGTGACCTGAAGTTCACACCAACTTCATTAGTGTACTAAAATCTCCACCTAAGAGAGGTGTGGAGCCACCATTTTGTAAACATGCGATCTGTGGAAGCTGCCCAAATGCCCAGCCTGCTGGTACCTTCAACACCCAGTCACCAGAGACTCCTTTATCAGTCTTTCTTTTGAAACCCCCTTCAGGTATTTTTCCAGGGAGGCAGTCTTTTGTTTGTTTGTTTGTTTGCAAGATTTGTTTATTTAATGCATACAAGAGCTGGGGTGCAGGCCAGAGGTGTGGGGGTAAGAGAATTCACCAGAGACAGAGTGGGGAGCAGAACAGGCAGATCGACTGAAACACACTGCTGAGGGCAGCAGTGGGCAAGACAGGAGGGGTCTGCTGCACCATGTGGGTAGCTCCCTGGGAGGCTTCCAGGGAGGCAGTCTTGGGAGCTTAGCCTCTTATCTCCATTATCTGCACAGGTAATAAGCTCTTTACCTGATAAAAATTGGGTCTGGTCTATTTGGGACATGTCAAAGCAACAAACCTATTGAGTTTGTAACAAAAACATTATGTCAAGTTAAAGAGACCCCTCACAAAAGACCTCTTTCCTTTATCCTTTAAGGACAGTTTAACTGGAAATTAAAATTCTTGACCCTCACGGCACTCTTTTCTAGGCCTCCCTGCATGGTCCCTGTTTAAAGTGACCTGGTGGTTCTTGCCTGGCTGCTCCGAGGATTATTTATTTTTAAAGTCAATTATGTTAGACTAAGTCTGGGATTGACCTCTGTCACTTTTTCATGGTCCAGCACCTGCTCTTTCAAGAGAAAGGCTCATGTCCTGGATTAAAAAAAAAAAAAAAAACTCTTTTAAACATTTGTTCTTGCCTCCTAAAAGACTCCAGTTATGCATGAGCAAGCAGGATCACCCTTGCCGGTTTTCCAATTATTTGTATTTGGTTTTGCTCATTCCTCTTGCTCCAGTCCCCTGCGCAGCTGTGTTCTCATCAACAGCTAGTCCATGGCTTCATCATCATGATTTTATTTATTTATTTATTTAAAAAAAGATTTATTTATTTGTGCACACAAGAGCTGGGGTACAGGTCAGAGATGCAGGGGGTGAGGGGATCCACCAGAGACAGAGTGGGGAACAGAACAGGCAGACTGACTGAAATGCACTGCTGAGGGGAGCAGCGGGCGAGGCAGGAGAGGTCTGCCTCGCCATGTGGGTAGCTCCCTGGCCGGCCGGGGATGGAACTCGTGCTACAGAGGCTGCGGACAGCTTCATAGTGTGGTGCTTCATCCCTTGCGCCAGCAGGGAGACCCACCCTCATGACTTTAAAGAATGCGAGGCCATGTTGGATTGGACGGTTGAAACCCCACGTGTGTCACAGGGCCTCCCGAAGGCGAGGGTGGCAGGTGGGGACCCTGACTTTCCTCCTCCGGGACCCCCCACCCCAGCGGCCAAGGCGGGGTCCCAGCCATCCTGCCCCAAATGGGGCGGAGGACCCCGCTGGTTACCTGACTTGGCCTTTAGGCAACACGCGGGGGATGCATCAGCCCCGCGTTTTTGAAACAGCGGCCCGGGCAGGGGTGGGGGCGAGGCCTGAGAGCTCTGGGGGCGCCCTCCCCGACGCCCCTCGGCGGGAGGGCAAGGGTTCCAACCGCCCCTCCGCGCAGCGGCCCCCCTTGCCGGCGCAGCCCCAGTCTCCCCAAAGTCCTCACCTCCCCGCAGAGGGCCGGCACCCATGGCGGCCTCGCGAACGCCCCGCTGCGAGGGACGCGTCAAGGCGGAGAAATGGAGAGAATGGCCGGAGCCCGCGGAGGTTGACCTGATGGAGGTGAAGCAGCGCCGGGCGCCGGGCAGGGGCTGTTCCCCTCGCGTGTTACTCCCCAACGGGAACGGGAACAGCTGGGGGGGCGCTCAGGTCAGGATGTCGGGGGACTCAGCTCAGGGCTGTCGGGGGACTCAGGTCAGGTCTGTTGGGGGAGGGGTGCTCAGATCAGGTCTCTCGGGGGACTCAAATCAGGTCTCTCGGGGGACTCAGATCAGGTCGGTCGGGGGACTCAGGTCAGGGCTGTTGGGGGACTCAAGACAGGGCTGTCGGGGGCCAGGTGGGGGCTCAGGTCAGGGCTGTGGGGGGGGGGACTCAGGTCAGGGCTGCCAAGGAGGAGGTGCTTCGAGTCCCCCCTATCACCCACCTGAGCCAGGGCTGTGCGCCCCAGGCCGGAGCTCTGGTCTCCCCGATTCATTTGTGAGGCTTCAGGGGTTGATGCAGCAATGACCTTCTCATAAGCATGTTGGGTTTGGGGGGGTTGTGATGTGATGTGATGTTGTACATCATCCTATAATTTGCCCCGCTTTAAGGAACAGCACTTGGATACGTTGTTTTGTTCCTTTTTTTTTTTTTTTAACATTTATTTATTTATTTATACAAGCACTGGGTACAGTCAGAAGCGCGGGAGGGTGAGAGAATTCACCAGAGCCAGAGCAGGGAGCAGAGCAGGCAGAAGGACCGAAGCACACTGCTGAGGGGAGCAGCGGGCGGCAGGAGAGGTCTGAGCGCCATGTGGGACCCTCCGGTGGCCGGGGAGCAGCCGGGGATCGAACCGGGGATCGAGCCGGCACTCTAGAGGCTGCGGGCAGCTTCGCAACCCAGTGCTCAACTGCTGCGCCACCGGGGGGCCCTATTTTGTTCCTTTTGCCATCATGGCAGTTAGTAGTGACACTTACTTCTGCACAGAAAGCTGTGGCTTTCAAAAATGCTGCTAGAAATTATTAACATACTCCTATTTTCTGACAAAATCACAGAGAAGGAGCCAGCAAAGCAAAAACTGTATTTTCTTAAATAAAAAAGGCACTTTGGAAATCTGACCCATGTCTCATAGGGGATCTGACATTTGTTAATAATGTTAATAGGATGACTGCAAAAAATGTGATTTTCCAAAATGCTTGTCACAGTGTACGTTTCTACTTCAAATAAATAAGTTGATTTTTTTCCCGAATTTGTATTTGGTGTCAGGGGAAAACATTTGTTTACATGATTTTTTCAGTTGTCATCTTAAAATAAGTGTAGACAGGTTTTCAAGCAAGGTTCTATTTATATTTTCAAAAGACTTTTATTTTGGAGAAGATCCAAGTGCTTGTGTCACTTTAGATTTCATGGGAAGCTGTTATGTATATGGGGAAAAATATGACTCTTTTTTTTGAGCTTTCTCTTATTCTCAAATTCGATATTTGAGTTTGGAGTTTGGTTTTGATGCACTCACTGTGGCAAAACTGAAAGAAGAGCCAGACATTGAACAATATTGTCTTAAGGGACTATACCATTTTGTACTAGATCATTCTTTTTTTTTTTTTAACAATATGGAGGACTTGATTTATTTTTTTATTCATACAAATAGCTGGGGTACAGACCAGAGGTGTGGGGGGTGAGAGGATTCACCAGAGACAGAGTGGGGAGCAGAACAGGCAGACAAATGGAAAGCACTGCTGAGGGGAGCAGTGGGTGGGAAAAGTGAGGTCTGCGGCGCCGTGTGGGAATCTCCCTGGCTGGCAGGGAATCGAACCCATGCTACAGAGGCTGTGGACAGCTTCACAGCACTGTGCTCAACCTGCTGTGCCACCGGGGAGGCCCTATACTAGATCATTCTTGTAAGTGGTAGCATTTCTTTTCCAAGACACTGGGTTTTTATTGCCTTCCCGTTTGTTCCTACTTAGTTCTATAAGTGTAAAAGCTGGAAGATCATTTCATGATGATCCAAAGGAAAAGCCCTAAAGCTTCAACTTTACCCAAACTCATAAAGGAAACAGCAGGTCCCAGGTTATAGCATCTGGGGCTCTAGCCAGGAGCGGCCCCTGACTTGGTGAGACTCTGGACCAGTTGAACTTTCTTTAGTTCCTCAGTTTTGACTTATGAGGAGGTTTTGACTTAGAAAGGGATCTAGCAGAAACCAGAGAACATCTACAGCCTTTTAAAACATATCTATTGGGTGGGCCTCCCTGGTGGCACAGCGGTTGAGCGCTGGGTTGTGAAGCTACCTGCAGCCTCTAAAGCGCCAGTTCAATCCCTGGCTGCCGGGCGAGGGTCCCACATGGTGTGCAGACCTCTCCTGCCGCCCGCTGCTCCCCTCAGCAGTATACTTCATCACTCTGCCTGTTCTGCTCCCCGCTCTGGCTCTGGTGAATTCTCTCACCCTCCCGTGCCTCTGACTCTACCCAGTGCTTGTATAAATAAATCTTTAAAAATAAATAAATAAATAAAACATCTATGGGGGGGAGGAACCTTCCTGGTGGCTCAGGGGGTTAAGTCTTGCACTATGAAGCTATCCACAGCCTCTGCAGCCCAAGTTCGATCCCCAGCCAGAGAGCTACCCACATGGCACATCAGACCTCGCCTGTCTTGCCCGCTGCTCTTCTCAGCAGTGTGTTTCAGTCAATCTGCCTGTTCTGTTCCCCACTCTGTCTCTGGTGAATCCTCTCATCCCCTGCATCTCTGGCCTGCACTCCAGCTCTTGTATGCATAAATAAATAAATCTTAAAAAAATTAAAACATATCTATTGAATGCCTGAAAGGAGGTGTTTGTTTCACAGAGGATCTTTAATTAGTAGCTTTCTTGGTATTTTATATGATTTAATAGTATCTGTGAGGGATATGTTTCAAAGTGATCTGGGTGGAGGTAGAGGAGAGAGTTGGAATTTAGATGAAATGAGATTGACTCTGACTTGATTATTGTTTTTTTAACCTTCTAGAAATCTTCTAATCACATTTGGCTGTTCATTATTCAAAATTCTAATGAATTTAAAGAGCTGATAATTGGGCCTCCCCTGCTGGTGCAGCAGTTGAGCGCTGGGTTTCGAGGCTGCCCTCAGCCTCTGCAGTGCCAGTTCGATCCCCAGCCACCGGCGAGGGTCCCACCAAAAAAAAAAAAAAATAATAAAGAGCTGATAATTGTTAAGCTAAGGTGATGGGATCATGGAAATTTGTTTGAAAATTTCCATAATCGAAATTTATAAAATATGTTTTGAGATATAAATGTGAGATTTCCACTCAAACTATTGGTAAAATATACTCAGTTTTGTCATTCTGATTGTTTCTTCTGGCATTTACATCCTAATATCTAATTCTGTAATTATAGGAATTAGCTAGAGAAGACATTGATGAAGCTGTACACACGATATTATTTAGAGAAAATTATGTTGTGAAGGTAAGAGTTACCTGCAGACTGGACCCGCAGCGTGTTCTAGGTAAGATGGCGCAGAGCAATGTGGTCCAGTGACTGTTTCTATATCACAGAGATTGATTTTGCTGGAAGAATGAGCCTTCTTTCCCTGAGTCACTTGTTTTCTAGTTTTTTTAATTATACTTTATACATCTGAGATTGTGTCACCTCTGCAGGATCACTTAAGTGCCGGGGATCCCCGTTCAACCTTAAGAGTGGGAGAGATTGTTCTCTTTGTCCCAGTACTGAAGAGAAACTCTTCCTCAATATTTTCGTCCTTGTATATTCCCACATGGATCCTGGTGGGGATCCATTAAGCCAACAGAAACAAGTTAATATTTAAGGGTAACGACCAAGCATACTGAGAGTCACTAAGGGTTTCATAAATTTAAGGAGGTTTTGACTTCAATGAAAGGGATTGAAATTCTGTTTAAAATAATGTTTTTCACATTTGTATCATGATTTATAATTCCTAAGGGAAGTTCAAGTATGTTCTCATTAGAGCACTGGAAGAGGTAGTGGGGTGACCTCCCTTTATGGATTCAGACGGAGCAGTGCTGGAGCAACTGTGGAGTTCTTTCTACTCTACTAATTTGGTCATAGACTTTACCAATGAGAAAAATCTAGGGACATGAAATGGGGGAGCTGGAAATGTTTTGAAAGACAAAGAAGCAGGAATGTAACACGTTAGGAATGGCTTGGATGTGGTTTAATATCCAAGCACATTGTGGTCTACAACTTTTTATGAGTTCTTCCTGCTCTGTGCTTTCACATTCTCTTCCTGAACTTTATTCTGTTCTCCAATTATAGTATGCTGTATTTGCAACCTAATGTTCAAAGAGTTTAGGCGTGGCAAAAAGCACCTTCCCCTTACTTAAATGACAATACGTGGAAAACTTAATAATTTGTTTTCCTTGTTTGTATCGCTTGCATTAGAAATTGGATACATATTTTCAGCATCTGGATATTTTTAAGGAGAGACGAAAAGAGATGTTACATAAAAAATGGACTGAAAATGTTGCAGAGCCTCTTCAGCAGAAAATTATGGAAAAAGTAATTTCATACAGAAGGATGGAAAAAAGGAAACAAGAAAACGTTGAATATTTTTTAAAGCACTCAAAAAAAATGGTACTGAATTTTTAAAAATTGGGTATATTAATCACCCAGGCTTTTTTCCCTATTGCTTTATTTCCTAAGATTCATATTTTCAGTTTATGCCCATCACCCTCACATTTGTAAATGCATTTGGTTGCTTGCAAGTCGAGGTCGCTAGGTCTGTGTTCTTGGGTTCCAAGCAGGAAGAAGAGGTAGAAAGGATGCCAGGGGACCCTTGTCTTAACACACTGGAAGTTCAGAGTTCCCCTGAAGTCTCATAGGTCTTCACTGGGTGACACCTCCCCACCACCAGTTGCGGAACCTTTAGAAGAGGGTGGAGGCTTGATGACGCCAGAGGAGGAGCAGTGGAAAGACCCTCTTGGGGAAGAGAAGACATGAAGGGGAATGTTCCTTTTAGGATTTAAAAGGCTGACGTATGGTTGATGGGGAGGTGGAGTTTGTGTTCTCTAGGGGAGGGGCTCAGTCTGCACCTGCAGTGACAAAGTGGATTTCAACTCAGTCTAAGGACAAACTTCCTAGTGGTTAGAACTACCAAAAAGGCGCCTGCCCAACAGAGCAGACAGTCAGTCCTAAAGTAAGGCTGACTGGCTGATGGCATCTCAGCGATGGCGGCGTCTCATTGCAGTCTTGGTTACTCCTGGGGCTTCTTCGAGCCCTTTGAGCTTATGATTTTATGTAAAAATGGAATACTGTATTTGGCTTTTTAGAATCTTGCAAAAACACATTTGAATGTAGTGATTTGCTCTGAGGTGTATTCCCACCCACCCCAAGGCAATTATATTTGGAGATTTTTATGATCCTGAAGTATATACAATTCTTTTTATAAGAAGAAAAAGAACCCAAATTATGGAAAGGTAAGTTTCTTTTGTTTCTTTTTTCTTTGTTTTTTTTCACTGAAAAAAAATAATTTTATTGAACATAGGATTACATAGATTTTTTACATTTATTTTTGCCTTATGGTTATTGTTCTTGAAAGCCATCCAACCCATCACAAAACTTACTAGTTGAGGGCCTCCCTGGTGGCACAGGGGTGAAGACTCAGTGCTATCAAGCTAGCACCAGCCACTGCGACATGAGTTTAATCCCCAGCCAGGGAGCAACATACATGGTGCAGCAGACCTCTCCTGTCTCGCCCACTGCTCCCCTCAGCAGTGTATTTCAGTAGATCTGCCTGTTCCGCTCCCTTCTCTTGTCTCTGGTGAATCCTCTCGCCCCCCACACCTCTGGCCTGTACCCCAGTTCTTGTATGCATAAATAAATATTTTTTAAAAATAAAAAAAAGCTTAATACGATCCTACTGGGGTCCTCAGAGAGTCACTTTTTTTGTAGGTTACAGTCCTACCATTTTGTGATCCTCTGTTTAAAAGACAGCAAGAGATGGATAAAGAGAAGAGAGCCGCTTTACAGTATGAGACAGGTACTCTGTGATCCCTGGGCTTGAAATTAGAGGTTTTTAATAGTTCAATGATTTCCTAGGTGAGTGGCGCTGACTTTGAGAGAGCTGATTCAGGTCTTCTCTCTTGTAGGAAAGCACTATACCTTAAAAGAATTTCAAGAAATGGAGAAGGCCAGGTTGGATGCCAGATTGCCCCAGTTCACATTTACGCTGCAGAGTGTGAGTCCAAAGGAGTGGCACAAAGCTCCTGAGAGGCTGGCAAGACAGAAACCTCACAGCAATAAGCACTGGTAACTGCTGAGCAGCCACCCTAACACTGTCTCCCTGGTTTTGCCTTTTGCAGAATGTCATGGAGTTGGACTCACATCGGCTAGAAACTTCTGCAGATTTCAGCTTCTTCTTACAGGATTTTTTTTTAAATATTTATTTATTTATTTATTTATTTATTTATTTATTTATTTATTTATTTATTTATTTATACAAGAACCGGGGTACAGACCAGATGCCCGGGAGGGTGACAGGATTCACCAGAGAGAGAGCAGGGAACAGAACAGGCAGACTGAGGAAATACACTGCTGAGGGGAGCAACGGGTGAGACAGGAGAGGTCTGCTGCACCATGTGGGCCCCTCGCTGGCCCGCCTGGATCCAACTGGCACTGCAGAGGCTGCAGACAGCTTCACAGCGCTGCGCTCAACTGCCTGAGCCACTAGGGAGGCCTTACAGGATGTTTTAACGGGATCAAGAATGTAGGGTTGGCAGCTTTCTTTCGGCATCTTTCCTACTTGTTTTTACTTGTTGATTTGAGAAGTCAGCTGCCAGGCTTTCTGTTGATTCTTTGATGGTAACTGTCTTTTGGGATGCTTCAAAGATTTTCTTGGTTTGATTTTCAGTAGTTTTACAGCAGTGTTTCCACATCTGGATTTCTTTTATTTATTCCACTTGGAACTCATGGGTCGTCTTGTATCTGGAAAGAGATGTCTTAAATTGGTTCTGGGAAGTCATTTTTCCTTTGATGGTTAACTTCTGCCATACTCACTCTCTCCTCTCTTTCTGGGACTCAGTTAAACATATTTCAGGTTTTCTCACTGCATCCTCTCTGTCTCTTATCTTTTCTTGTGTAGTTTCCACCCTTTTGTCATTCTATATTGGATTCTAGATATTTTAGTTATCTCTTTAGTTGTGCCTAATAACCTGTTGTTAAACCTTCCCATTGGGTTCTCACTTTCAGTTGTTTTATTCTTATAGTTCTAGTATTTTATTTGGTCCATTTTAAGTAAGTTTGGGGAGGTGTCTCTGCTCTGGAGGGCCTGGAGGGTCCCTGCCCAGCACTAGGGAGCCTGTTCCAAGTACACGGCTTCACTTGCCCACCGGGGAGAGGGAGATGTTGAGGACGAGGCTAAGTACCCAGCTGCCAGGAGGCCCAGGAGGAGAACATCCACCTGTCGGGACTGAGGCTCTGGGCCACAGCAGAAGGGTTATGAGACACACTGCCTGCCTAAGGGTGACCAGCGGGAGTGTGCTGGGGCGCACTGACTGACAGCCCTCAAGTGATGCCCACTCAGACTTTTCATAGACTATTGAGTTCACAAAATTAATTTTCAGATAGTTATTGAGTGGTCTAATTCTGTTTGTATTGAGTAAATGTTTTTCTACTTTTCTTTGCAGTCCTGAAAAGATCTGCACAGAAAAGAAACACGCGCCTAATAAAGAGAAACAAATTACTGACTTAAGTCAATCTGCTTTTGAAAGGCAGTTTTACTCCTCGAAGCTCAACAAAGGGAATAAAAGGAATAAAAAGAAGGTTCTGGTGAGCAGAGATCTGGGGGTTGCTGGGTGTGGCTGCCAGTTTCACAACACCCACGAGCCAGCAAGTGAGCTCTGATTTGGGAATCTGAGCTTGACAAGTCTCTCCCTCCAGTCGACCCGGAGGCCAGAGGAGGCAGAAACCAAAGAAGGACGTGAAAAAGGGGAGGCAGGAGAATTTCTTTGACACAAGAGTTTGTGGGGCTGCCTCTGGGCTCGTTGCTGCTGTGCAGACAGGACCCCTTTGGCAGAAACTCAAAAAAAGAGCAAATTGTGGGACTCTAGTCCCCACTTTTGAGGGCCAGATTGTGCCCTTACCTGGTAAGGAAAGCCCGGCCACAGGGAATCTGCCCACTAAGATTTCCTCCACTCTTTCCCTGAGTCTCTGCTTTTCTGCCATTTTTCCACCAGTGGCTACTTATTTCATTCCAACCAGAACCTTAGTTCAGTCACAATAGGTAGGGATATTTTGGAAATGACATTGAGACTAAAACACAATGATTTTTGGATCTATAAGAGTTATTATTTTAATTAGTAATTCATTTAAAAAGGCATCTGATGTGCAGGTGTTTTCCTGCACAGGTTCCTTGGCCAGAGCTCACAGCCAGGCTGCCGTGGCGTCCAGCTCCTGGTCTGTTTCTCTGGTGTCCGCTCCCTGCGTCAAGCCTGAGTTTTGGGACTCAGGAGCAGCTGGGGCGCCTGGTTGGTGGCCAGTTGGTGACGTGTCTTGAGGGCCCAGTGGAGCTTGGTTTCTCCTTTCAACAACCCCTTGTTCCCCCTCATCCCACACACAAGGCACTGTTTCTCCTTTGTAGCTTGAAAACCTCCGATCTTGTGACCCAGCTCCACTCTTCTCCCCAGTGCCCCCCAGAAATGGCATCTCCTGTGTAGCAGTTATCATACCCCTTTCCTCAGCAGCTGCTTCTGCACAGGACTGCCTGAGTGGAAGGTGCCCTCGAGCTGCCGAAGGTGACGGCTGTCGCTCTGCCCTCTGGCACGGTAGCCTGGCTGCTGTTACCAAGAGGTCCCCAAGAGGCGTGTGGCTTACACACCACGGACATTTACTTTTCACCCAAGAGCCAGAACCATCTTCGAGGTTGCCCTGGAAAGTGATCTTAAAATGAAATTGCTCCCCTAGAAGGGATCATGCTCAGCGAAATAAGTCAGAAAGAAAAAGAAAAATACCGGATGGTCTCACTCATAGCAGGAATTTAGAAAACTTAAATAAGGGACCAGGAAAAAGACTAATTAATACAAAGTAAATCAAAATCAACAAGCAACTATAAACCAGAGACACACTACGGGGGGTGGGGAGGGAAGGGGAGAGGAAGGACTAGGGTCAAAATAAGGGGGGGTGCAATTGTATGGGGAATATAACCAAAAGGATAATGCATACATTGTGCAAAAATGAAAAATGATGTAAGAATTATATAAAATATTAATTTAAAAAGTTATCAGACAATGAAAAAAATGAAATATGTGTCAACTGAAAAAAAAAAAAAAAAAAAGAAAATGAAATTGCTCCCGAGGCTCTCCCCTGGGAGTGGAGGAGGCCCAGACCTCGACAGCTCTTTGGCCTGGACCAGCCATGTGACCGTCCCCAGCTGTAGGGCTGGGGAACCTGGATGGTCTGAGCAAAGTGGCAGGGAGAGCAACCATTTTGCGGCCAGCTCGCCTCTCTGCCGACCGCACTCCCGTAGAAGGGTAGTAGTGTGTGGCGTCCAGCAACCAGGAAAGCCTGTTTCCGTGTTGCTGGAACCAGAGGGAGGATGGAGCAGCGCTGGGAAGCTGCCTGGAGGGTCTCCACAGGAGGGGACGGTCAGGCTCTGCTGGGGCCTTCCTCCTGCTCCCCGAACCCCTCCCCTGCCCAACATTCAGTTCTCTTTTTCTGTAGGTTTTAGGACAGCAAAGACCCAGATCCTGGACTGCCGGGGAAGGTGGGTTCCGCCGGGGGTTGCCTCCCACGGAGAGAAGAGTGATGACGGCAGAGGTCCTGGGGCAGCATCTGGCCTCCCTGCAGCTGGGGGCCAAGCAGGACCGCAGGCGCCCCGCCTCCTCCTCGGAGGCCACAGCAGGAAAGCACGATTCCCTGGATTTGGTTCCAGCGTCGCTGCAACAGTTAAGAAATCTCCCGCCTGTTTTCTCTCTTCAGAAATGAAAGGATAAAGCAAGAAATAGCAAAATAATAATCGTTACTGTTTATCGAGCTCCTGGTGTGAAGTAGGACCCGTGTGAGGTATTTTATATCCATTTAAAACTTTTCACAGCAACATAGAATTATCTCCCAGGACATGAGGGCCAGAGGTGGGTGAACTGCTCAAGTCAGTTGCAGAACTTGAAAGTGGCAGCGTTTGACTTCAAGTCCTGGCCCTCCGGGGCCAAAGCACAGGTGCTTTGGCCAGGGCGCACCCTCTCTTCCCGTCCACTCAGGCCTTGTAAGGTTCGCCAAGCTGCCGAGGGCTGAGGTTCTCTTCCAGAGGATGGAGCTGCCCTCTGGCCAGGGGGGCTTCCTGAGGCTGAGGAGCCCACAGGACCCTGCTGATGTCCTGCCCTCTGCTCCCCCATTCCCCACGGATATACGTGGTCTAAGGGCACCCCCCCACCCCCACATGCCCTTCAGAAAATCAGGCGAGAACTTGATTTACTGAAGGGCCGAGCTTTGCTCCTAGTCACAGGCGGTGGCTGGAGTTGCTGGGGGCACCGCCATTAAATCACCCCTGGGGTTTGGTGGACGCTGGCCCACTGCAGGCTCCCCTGTCCTAAGTCTACAGAGAATCCCGATGTATCCAGACAGGGGAAATGGCGCCAGCCACAGCTCATCCCAGTGCGGGTCCCCACAGACCCAGGACTAGTCCCAGGGATTATCCTGGAGCTAATTCACAGGCAACCCCAGAACTGCTTTAAGCCCCCCTGTGTGGAGCTCTGGAGCCGGCAGGCGGAGGCAGCCCATGAACACCAGCCCACGATTGCCCCCCTAAACCCACACAAGACTCTCCTGAAACCCTTCAAAAGCCCAGCAGTCTGCTTTGCTCAGCATGGCCGCGCTGGCCGGCCACTCTCCCTTAACCTGGCACGCTCAGCTGTTTGCTTTCAGGTTCTGAGAGCGGCTCTTCCTTAGACCCTGGGGCCGGTGTGTTTTAACCAGTCAGCGCAGAGGATTGAGAACCTGAATGACTGAGTGATGAACTTTGAATATTCTGAATTGTGCTCTAGCCAATCTTTGCCCAGTGCTTATTTTCGGAGGAAGGGGGTTGGGGGGGCAGGCCTGTGCCTCAGCTCCCTGAGAAGTCTGGCAGCCAGAGCCATTCCTTCCAAAGACTGGTCTCTTCCCTGCTGGGGAAACCCAGGGATTTAGCGTACAGGACCTTATTTTTATCAGTGTTTCAGGACAAAGCTCATACGTCACCACGCAGAGGCGGAATCAGCGGTCCTGGTGTGGACGTGGCATCGCGGGGACAGGGTGGGGATGGTGCGCCTGGAGCTGGGCGGGTGCAGCCGCGCTGACGGCACTGCTTGTGTGTTTTCTTTACTCCTAAGTTACCCCCCCCCCCCCCCCGAGAGCTCCCCTCAGCCAGACAGGCACAGGATTCTAGAGGGTTCAGTCTCGTCCCACAGAGACCTCACTGAGAGGCCACCAAAGTAACAGTCCCAGAAACGTTCGGTGGTGTCGCTGGCAGTCAAGATGGGGGTCTCCTGAGCTTACCCCCCCCAATCCTGCCCTTGGTTTTTCGTTGTTGTTGCAGAAAGGAGATTTGGTTTTGTCCTAAGCAGCCTCTCAAGAGCCTTTGGAGAAGAAAGTAAATCAGTCTATTTTGCAAGGTTTCATTCATAAACATATTTTTATTCTCTCTGTACATATTGGCAATGATAAAGCTTAAAGATGCATGTCCTATGAAATATGCAAAAAACAAGAATTTACATAAATAAATTATACCTCAGAAAATTAAAGGCTGAAAAATATTTTCCACATCATGAGAGTTCACAGTTTTTAAAGTAAATCAAGCTTTCCCCTTAGATTTCAAATTTTATTGTCTCAGCAGAGAATGATAAAAATCTAATCAGAAATAAAATGATCAAGTTTGCTTTTTATTCAGTGCACGAGTAGACACTCTCTCGGTAGCAGGCTGTCCCTCGCCCAGTGGCAGGTCTCCCTGACCCTTCACCGGAGTGGCCATGACCACAGGGGTCACGTGGTGTGGAGTGGTTCTGGCGTCACCCAAACCACCTATGGGGGACACGTGCAACCAGGTGGTCACGTCTGGTGGTCTGATGCCTCATTTCCACGTAATACTTTTTATAGCCCTGAAAATGGGAAACCTTGGCATCCAAACAAACCCAACGTGGTAACACTAATACAAGGCACTGTGCTATGGGGTTTGGTTTATAGGAAGAAATCATGTTTGCATAGTTTGCTAGCGATTTAGTGTGCAATAAAATAGAGGGCTCCAGCGTGCGTGGCCCTGTGATGCGTGAAACCCGGATGCTCTCCAGCCCTGGGTGGCGCTGGCAGCTGCGTCTTCTCCAGCCCCCACCGGGCGGGCAGATCCCTACGGCTCCTACAGAAGAGTTTTTGCTCAAAAAGTTGCAGGTCAAAGCGGACCCAGACCTCCCCGGTGGGGACCTCGTGCAGCAGGAGCCGGCGGGTTGTAGGGCCTTTGCTTTCCTGTTCTGTTCGGATTTTTGCCAGTGGAACTTCAGTACGACCCAGGAAATCTGGAGAACAGATTTTTTGAGTCAGAAGTCGTCGTTATAAAGCTGTATGAAGAACTACTACACGGGAGTGTCTGAAACAGGATTCACAAAACTTTCAAATCCAGGACAAGCAACATCTTTTATTAAAGGCTGTTTGTTCTGTGAGAGGCTGTGTGTAGAGGGCTACCGATCGTGTGAGGGAGACTGCCTGCTCAGAGCCCTGTTTCGGGCCAGGGACGGTCTCCCCCTCAGCAGGTGCCAGGAGCCCCAAAATCCCATCGTGTGTGTATGTATGGGGTTGAAGACCTAACATACACCTTAACAGACCTAAAACCACCCCATCCGCTGCTGCCCAGTGTGAGCTGCTACTGACCACAGCCCACATGGCTTCCAGAAGGTGGTGATGAAAATAAGGTCAAGCACTGAATCCATACCTAGATTCTAGAGCATTGGGACCCTTCAGCTCCCCAGCCGAGTTATACTTTACCATCTGGTGAAAACTGGTCTCTGTCAAACATGGTGAGACACAGCACATCTTGGTAAAGATCCTTAATAAAGAACTGGCAGTTAAAATTCCACTTGGGGTTTAGTGTGTCCTGGAGGGTCCTGGTGGTGTAGCTCTGGGAGCCCATGCTGATTTCACAGTATGGGTTGCTCTTTCCTGAACAAAAACAAAAGACACATGAGGCGAGGTGGTAGATGAGAGACTGACAGAAAGGCCTTCCTTGAGCAGAAGAAGGATCCAAATGGACGCTCCCTCTAGAGACCACAGCAGCAGGGGCCACTGCCTGGGGACTCCCAGCTTGCCCAGCCCTGTGCTAGGAAGCAAGCTAGGAAGAAGACAGAGACATTCACTTCTCTGGTCTCTGCTCCCTGTGCTGACAGCCTCAGAAATCCGGGGGGGGGGGGGGGGCACTGAGCACATTCAAACACCAGGACTGTCCCCCACAATCTTGGGCAAGCGTCTGTGCAACTTGCTTCATGCTTTCTCCATTCAGAAGCACAGGGGAAAGGAGGCCTTGGTACTTACTGGGGAAACGGGGAGTGATGATAACATCAGTCCAATAATCCTGTTAGTGGCACTAGAAACACTTTTAAAAAAGTATCCCATTACCTAGTGCCCAGAGAGTCATTAGCAAAAGCAGGGCAGCTAACCCTCTGTTGAATTAAAGAAGCATTTACCGTTCGGCTTACAGGCTTTTAATTCTGTCGCTTCAATGATATGCACCATCAGACGCCCAATGCCAGAATTCTTCTGAGAGCGAGCTAGGAAAGAAGACAGAGACATTCACTTCTCTGGGAATGCAGAGCGCGCAGCGATGAGGAGTACAGCTCCTCACAATCTGTCTTTCTAACCAAGCCTCACACTCCCCAGCCTCACCTGTCACTGCACTGGGCCTGGCCAGCCAGCTGGCATCTGGCTGTGTGGCCTGCGAGGCATGCCTTGGCCACGATCTCTACTCGTTAACCTTCAAGATGTGGGTCCAATCTCAACCCTCCCTGCGATACCCCTGCCCTCCTCTGTGCATCCAAGTCCTCGGCTTACGAGCATCCCACAGCATGCTGGGCCTGAAATGCTGTGCTGCCCCTCTCTCCAAGCCACTGTATAGCATGGACTGTTTACTCATCCCTGTATTAGCCCTCAATTGCCTAACAAATAGTAGCATATAAAATACTGCATTATATTCATTTAGCATTTAAAAGCAGGTAACATTTATTGCATACTTCCTTTGTGTTAGGCATGTGCTAGGCCCTTTTGTAAGTCAGTTTCCTCGCAGGGTAGCCCTTTTAAGCTGCCTCCCATACGTGAAAAAGTGGAGACCTAATGTGGTCTGTCACGCGCTCCAACCACATGCTTCTAAGTGGCAGGGTCAAAATGTAAACAGCAGATATCAAAGTATTTTCTGAACCACTCACCATAACCCCAATTATATGTAATCACCAGCTTATAAGTAGTTTCACTGAAGGCCTTTTCCATTGAAGGAGGTACTCAAAACTGCTTTCTTAATGTGGAGAGAAATGAAGCAGTGAACTCACATTATCTCAGTAAGTGTGAAGTCACTGAAGTAGGTTTGCCCTCTGGGGTTTAAAAACTAACAAAGAGGCTGCTTGGTGTGCTACTGATTTTCAAAATTTGGGGCAAATGGGAGCTTTTCTAAGAGAAGGGGCCCACCCCTCCCTCATGCCCACCTCCCCACCGCTGCACTCAGGTCCCCTGCAAGGCAGGCTGGAGCACGTCCATCTCGGAGGGCCTGGTGAAGGCTAGCACGGGGCCTGGCACAGAGTAAGTAATCAATAAATGCCGCCCGAAGAAATTGAACATGTAGGAAATACAAAACAATATGTACAGATATTGATGTTAGGCCAAACATAGAAAACTTTGATTGACATCGTAGGCCAATTAAGAGATCATTATATGCTTTATGAACGATTCAATCATTGATTTTTCAGTAGTAGCAAGCCTTTAAAGGACCGTTAAAACGAGATTCAGTTAGCAAAAGCTGATATACAATACCTTTCAGGAGTATATAACAAA
>NW_023604963.1:0-30097 GCF_014898055.3 Talpa occidentalis
CAGGCAGGCTGTAGGCTGAATAAAGAGCTGTTGTTTTCCCACAACTCTGGAACCTTCCAGAATGCTTCCACCGCAGTACAGTCCAGGACAAGTCAATAGGCTGCCTGTGCTCCCTGGAGAGCGCAAAGCTAGGAGACAAGGACATTCCACACCCTCCTTCACACATTCCAGCCAAGAGTAGGGAGCACAGAGCCTGCCCAGCTGCTCTGCAGAGGTACCCCACCGCCCAGCCAGACACACACACCGCCAAGGGCAGGCCCAGCTTCCTAGAAGCCAACCCCAGAGCCAGGGGAGCGCATACCACCTGTGCCCCACCCCACCCTACCCCAAATGCTCTGTCTTCATAGTCAACACAAGTCAATTTGTTGCAAGATGTCACTGAGCCAAAAGTTCACAGAAAAACTAAGGTGATAATCAAGCAGCATATGAACATCTGCACACCCATGCCCGGGACTGTCCGACACCTGACCTTCCGTCGCAGGCCCACACACTCCTCACCTCCTGGGTGTGCTCCTGCGCGGCATCCTCAACGTGGAATCTCTCCGGCATGGCCTCTGGCCCACCAATACCCTCATCACCGCTCCCTGCACCATACTCACTCCAGAGAGGTCCCGGGTCGCTCAGGGGTCGGCCAGTGAGGGTTCCCACTCAAGAACTGCCACACTCAGGTGAGTTACTTGGCCTCCAGAGCCTCGGGCTCCACACTGAGCAATGAGCCTGTCCGCCCCACACAGTGCCCAGGGCCATGAGGGGCCTGCAATGCCGTTTGCTAGTTCGTAAGCCAACCTGGAGTACACAAGGTATTGCAGGGGTGCTGCTCTGCAGCCTCTGTTCCCCACTCCCCACTCGACGCCTCCCTCTTTCTCCAGACATCTGCGACAGCCTCAGTCCTCGCTGTCCTGCAGAAGGCTGGGCTGGCCGCCGGCACACGGTGAGTCCAGGGCTGGACGCAGCAGACTCCCTTTCCTCCCTGACTCCTGTGGCTGCTGTTTTCTGTCTCCTCCCCAGCCCCCTATCCCCCGCCAACCTCCTCATCTGGGGACCTCACCTGTCACTTCTCTGCCAGTGATCCTGAACCCGCAGCCCTCACTGCTCTTTTTCCAATGTCCTGCTGGAGCTTTTCGCCCAGAGGCACCCTACGAGAGCGCGACCCACCCCTCCAGCTCCTGAGGTGGGGCGGTGGCAGCACCCCCAGCCACACACCCTCCCCCGCCTCCCCATCCAGGTGAGACAGCCCCGGAGGTGTTCTGACATCCATCCTGAACCCCACAAAGCGTCTCTCCCAGCCCAAAGGAGGCCTCCATCGTTTGCCCACACCGTGGGATAAAACAGTTCAGGCTTCAGGGTGACCCCAGCGCGGGTTCACCTCACAGACAGGCAGTTTGGGGAACCACTGAGATCCAGTAGGCTCCTGGCTCCCTCTGTAAAGTGGTAATAAATGAACCAGTCTGACAGTGCCCCCTGCTCTGTGCCCAAGGACTGTGGGTCACAGGTGACATCAAGCCCTGCCCCTACTGTTTCAGGCCCCCCAGGCTCTGTCCCGGGACCTGAGCTGCTGCTGCTAGGGAAGGACTGGGCAGCTGATCCAGGAAAGGCCTGCAGCTGCCGCCTTCCGGTCATTGTCCCTCTGCCCTCCCCACCCCCTGTCCCTGGCCACCTACCCGGGCGTGGGGGGCGGGGGCTCTGCCGGTGCTGGCGCCTCCTGTACAGCCCCGAAGCAGCCAGCGCCCCCAGACGCGTGGCCATGGCAAAACCGCCTCCTGCTCTCACGGGGCTCCCGCCTGGGGGCGACCACCCCAGCCTTGGAGGACAGAAGTGGCAGGACTGTCAGGTCTCTGGGCAGCACCAGAGCCGACGGGCTGGCCCGCGGTGAGGGGCGCCTCTCCCCACTCTCTCTGGACAGGAGCTCACGTTACACAGACACTCTCCAAAGGGCAGCCCAGTCAACTCCCAATAGAAAGGATATTGTTCCCGCCGCGGGGGCAGCACAGTGAAAGCTGAGGCTGGTGGCACTGGGTCAGGTTGGGGAGGCAACTCTCCAGGAAGATCCCCAACAGTCCTGAGGTGCAGCTGCTAGTGACAGAAAGCCTGGAGGTCTCAGGCCACCAGGAGCCCCCACACACACCCACCCGGCCATGCTGAGAATGGTGCAATCAACTGGGGAGGACAGTAAGGGACTGAGCTAGTTTCAGAATCCTGGAAAGGTTAAGAAGCTGGTAAGGGAGCCCTACACATGCCCACATTCTGCTTTGTTCCCTGCCACCCCAAGGCTGTGGCCACGAAAACCACCTGAGGAGATCCAGTTCAGGTCAGCCCCCACCCCCTAGGGCTGACCAACAAACAGCCAGACACCCAAAAGAAGTCCAAGCTGTCAAAATTCAGAGGACACGTTTGCCAGAGAAAGCAGAAACATCAGAATCAGATGGAAAACTTCCAAGAAGGCACCATTTTACCTGCATTTTCACCTAAAGAGATGGCAGGGTTATTGTGATCCAAATATAAGCACCCAAGGTCAGTGTCTGAAGAGTGACAGGTCACTGGTGCGAAAATCAGTAAGAAAAGAAGGATCTAGGGGACTCACAGAAATCATTAACCTTGATTCCATTTCCCTGAAATGGTTAGAAAACATGAGTAGTGTCTTCCTCTCCCCTCCAAAAGAAAAAATTAGTAGCCATCATTCTGGCTAGCAGGGCACAGTTCTTCCTACCCTGAGGCAAGGGGAAGCCTTGGAGAAGCTCCACCGGCACTCACATGCCAGGTCCACTCATCAGGAACACACCTCATCCAGCAAAGTGCAACACGGGGAAGTACTCATTAACCACCCCAGGGGCAGACCCCAAACAGTCAGGTGATACAAGCGTTGGGTGCAATATAATTTGAAAAGGCAGCTCAATTCCAAAGGTACTGTGCACTGATCAATACTATAAATATTTTTTTAAAGGTGGCCCCAGGGACTAAAGGGCAGAGAGAAGCTGAGACTGAGAAGGCCACAAAGACAAAGTTCATCTCCCTTGCATCAATGTATTCAGATAAATGAATGCTTCAGAAGCTTCTGCAGAAAGTTTTATGATAGCAGCTTCAAATCAATACCCTAGGACCTCAGCCCCTAAGCTTCTACTCAGCCTCTTTCATGGGGAAATCTTGAATTCTAGACCCCAGAACTCTCCTCCACAGTCGAGTTTCACTTGAGGAGGGACCATTTCTTTGGGGTTCCTCTAATCACAAATAGACCTGAGAAAAAGGATACAGCCACAAATGTTTTGTGCATCATAATTTGTAGATGAAGTTCAAGTCCAAGATTATGAAGCACTAATCAATTCAACAAATTGATTATTAGAAGGGGGCAGCAGAGGCTAGAAACTGAGAGAAGCTTACAGTCTGATTGAGCCCAAATCCTGAACCTTTGCACAGCCTATGCACCTCCCTCCACCATTCTTCAAGGGTGACTTTCAAGGGTGAGGGTCACACTGGCTACTAAACTCCCCAACCTGTACTCTGACTCCAAAGGACACAGTTGCAAAACACAGAAAGAATGATTTCAGTGAAACTCCCAGACTTCAAACTATACTACAAAGCCATAATCATCAAAACTGCATGGTATTGGACCAAGAACAGACACACAGACCAATGGAATCAAAAAGAAAATCCAGAAATAAACCCACAGATTTATGGTCAACTAATCTTTGACAAAGTAACAAAGAATATGCACTAGAGCAAAGAAAGTTTGTTCAATAAATGGTCCTAGGAAAACTGGGTCTCTACATGTAAAAGAATGAAGCTTGACTACTACCTCACACCATGCACAAAAACCAACTCAAAATGGATTAAAGAACTAGACGTAAGACCTGAAACCATAAAATATATAGAAGGAAATATAGGCAAAACACTACATGACATGCACCTCAAAGACATCTTTACAGACACATCACCGAAGCAGTGATAGTGAAGGCAAAGATAAACAGCTGGGACTACATCAAATTAAAGAGCTTCTGCTCAGCAAAAGAGACAATAACCAAAACAAAGAGAAACCCCACCGACTGGGAGAACATTTTTGCACACAACACTAATGATAAAGGACTGATCACAAAAATCAACAAAGAGCTGATGAGACTCAACAAAAAACAAAGAAAATAATCCAGTCAAAAAATGGGCAGAAGAGCTAAAAAGAAACTTCTCTGAAGAGGAAATGCAAATGGCCAACAGGCATATGAAAAAATGTTCAACATCACTTGTAATCAGGGAAATGCAAAAATCAAAACTACCATGAGATACCATCTGACACCAGTGAGAATGGCACATATTAAAAAAACTAGCAACAACAAATGTTGGCGAGGATGTGGAGAAAAAGGAACTCTCCTGCACTGCTGGTGGGAGTGCAAACTGGTCCAACCACTATGGAGAGCTGTGTGGAGATTCCTCAACCTACTAAAGATAGAGCTTCCATATGATCCAGCAATTCCACTCCTAGGGATTTACCCAAAGGACACAGAAACAGTAATTCCAAAGGGCACCTGCCCCTCTCTGTTTATAGCAGCAATATTTACAATAGCTAAGCTATGGAAACAACCCAAATGCTCAAAAATAGATGACTGGATCAAGAAGATGTGGTACATGTACACAATAGAATATTTTTCAGCAATCAAAAAAGATAAACTCATGCAGTTTGCAGCAACATGGATTGAGCTAGAAGGGATCATGCTCAGTGAAATAAGTCAGAAAGAAAAAGAAAAATACCGGACACACACTCATAGCAGGAATTTAGGAAACCTAAATAAGGGACCAGGAAAAAGACTAATCAATACAAAGTAATAAATCAAAATCAACAAGATTGGGGAATTTTGTAAACTAGTTCACACCAGATTGAAGTGAGCTAAGGCAGGGGTAGTTAGAGCATGGAGCTGGGCAGATACAAGCCAGGTCCCCCATCCACTGGCCCATCAGTGGGGCATGAGCAACAGAAGCAGAAGAAAGGGGAGGAGTTGCGGGCGGGGGGAGGGCCCAGTCTGATGGTCTGGGCTCAGGGCTCAGCATGCGTCGCAGCCTCGAGCTCTCCTGGGGACTGTGGCCGCCATCCTAGATGTACCTCAGCTGGCGCCTCCACCAAGGGGGCCGCTGGGCATGCTCCAGAAGAAAGCGGGGGCCTGAGGATGTGAGAACAGGAGCCTAGCAGCCTTGCTCTGTACTGTGCAAGCACAGGGTCCAGCCTGTGACCTGGCACGTCGTGGCCTCGGTAGGTGACCGTCATGTGGTGTGCCGGACAAACTCTACAGTAGGGAGAGACACCCTCCCCGGTCCCTGTCCCCACCCCCCACTCCATTTAGAGGAGTATCCCTGCCGGGCTTGGTCCCTGGGTCAGGAGTACAACCTGCCTGGGCCTTCAAGCCCTCCCTGTGGAGCAATGGTGATGTGAAGTCCCTTCAGCTGTGGCAAAAATCTCAGTGTTTTAGGATCCACACTCTATGCACTTCATTCAGGCTCCTCTTCACAAACAGACCCTCTCCTTAGGCAGCCACAGCGACGCTCAAGGGCTACCCCAGGTCGGCCCTCCCCTGAGCTCCAGTCCTCATGTCTTATGCCCGCCCAGCATTTCCCCTTAGACTTACATTGGCACTTCAGATGCCGCATGGCCCACACTAGCTTGGCATCCACGCCCACCCCTGCCACCCAAAACTGGGCATCCTCCTGCATCCATCCTCTGGGTCCGGTCCTGTCCATTCCACCTCCCAGAGCCCTGGGTCTGGCACCTCTTCTCCAGCCCAGCAGAGGAGAAGCTCCTGCTGCTTGTGTTCTCCCCAGCCTTCCCTCAGAAGCCCTATTCTACACAGCACCCACAGGGGTATTTCCAAAGTGCAGGGCTGTGTGGATCCCCCAAGTCACACTGGCCAGGGGTCCCCACTGGCTGCCCCCGTCTTGCTGTTTGTGCCCTGTGGAGAGCTGGCACTCTGCACAGCTGGCGAGAAGCCACTGACAGTATGTGAGGTGTGTGGTGAGGGGGTTGTTTCCAAAGACCAGGCCGGCTCTGGCAGCCGGCATGATGCAGGGAGAACCAGATCAGGCGTGAGAGCTGCCCTGCCGTCTGGTGGGGCCATCGGCACAGCTGGATCAGAATCTTCCAGAGGCTCATTCTGCTCCCAGGGAATAAGGTCTCAGGCTCTGGAGCCCTGCAGCACCCAGGGCAGACTGGTCCTACCCCCACCCCACCTGCCTTGCCTTGCCCCACCCCACCTGCCTCCTCTGCGGGGCTGCAGAAGAGGTGCCAGACCCAGAGCCTGCTGAGCGTGTGGTTTGAAGAGCCACCTCCCATCCGCCTGCGGCGGTCCTAGTCGGCCTTGGTTTCTCCTTCTTCTGCCTTTGCCCTGACGGCGCGAGCGGAGGGGGGGGGGAGCCCGCGGGGAGTGGGATGCCCTTCCCAGAACGTCACCGGGAGGGTGAGCCCTGGCCTTCTGGGAGAGCACGTCCCTCCACGCACAGCACAGGCAGCCGTCTCAGGGGATTTCCAGGTCAGGGGGGCCCCCTCGGCTTTGCCTGCAGGCTCAGGCTGGAGGAAGGACCAGGGAGTGGGACGCGCATGTATGTGGCACGGAGGACAGGCGCGGGGGATCACGGGTCGGCTGCCCTTTGGCCTAGCCCACCACCCGCCCATCACCCCGTTGGGGGACCACCGCCCTGCCCTCCAGGGCTGCTCCACCTTCCCGGCTGTGCCCGCCACTGGCAGCGCTCCTTTTCCCAGCGAAGCCACAGGGTGTCCTCAGCCCATGAGCCCAGCTCGAGGGATCACGCGGAAAGGCATCCTTCTGCCAGGGCTTGGCTGGAAGGGGGCCCCGGGAGGCCTCAGAGGCCAGCTCCTCCCACCCAGCACTGAGTCACGCACTTGTACCCAGCACGTTCTAGAAAGGACTCAGAGGCCAACACTGACCAGACCCTGACAAGCATGTGACGGGCCTCGACCGTGACTCAGCCGCTGGGACCTCAGTTACCTCATCTACGAAATGGCAACATGCTGAGAGCAGAGGCTGGAGCAGAACTCGAGGGCTCCCTGCCTCGCCCCATGCAGCTGGGGTGCAGCTCTGACTGCTCCCACACAGCCCCTCCACCTTTACCCCTGTCACCACTGGGGGGGGGGCGGTGAGCCTCACCCAGGACCCGAGGCAGGGGCAGGAGGCCGGCTGGGGCTTCGCCTGCAGCTGTCAGTGGCCTCGGGAGGGTCCCCCTCCTCTTGGAGCCCAGGTTTCTGGTAATGAAAAATTGCTTGTTCCCACCTTGGGGGGGGGGGGGGTGTCAGGACCCTTACCCGCCCCTGTGCCCCAGGCGCCAGAGGAGAGAGAAGGGGTACCCCACCTTTTCTTTTTTAGGTATCATGGTACTTTCGGGCGTGGGGAGCAAAGGCCCAGCACCCGCCATGCCGGAGCCCGCAAAGCAGTGGCCCTGCCGGCGCCCACAGCCCTGTCCTCACCAGCAGCCGCGGAGCCGCGGGGAGCCGCCCCGGGGGGGGGGGGGGTTTCGGGGTCCCCTTCCCAGCTTGTTTCCGCAGCTGTAGCCAGCCGGCCGCTGCCCCCCTCCTGCAGTCCGGCGGGGGTTGGGTGTGTGGGCTGCTGCTTTGCCCCTCATTTCCAGACAGTCTGTATCTACAAGCGTTGGGGCACAGCGGGTGGACCGCGCCCTGTTCTGCCCGCGCCCACAGTGACCTCGGGGTCGGGAGAACCCGCTGTTCTCTCAGCGACCCTCAAACACGCCCAGACATCTGCGGCTCAGCCCCCCCCCCCCGCCCCCCAGCCCCCGCCCCTTCCCCCAGCAGCTGGCGCCCTGCGAGCCCCTCGGCCCTAACGGCAGGAGCTGCTCCCGGGGTGCCGGGACCCTGGGGGGCCTGGGCGGCGGGGGGGCCCCGGGGGTCCCCACAAGCAGCTCCGCTCCGGCGGGCGCGGGCAGGGGTCGGTCCCAAGCCCGCCCCGGGGGCCTCGGGGTGCCGGGGGCTGTTACCTTCCCGTCATGCTGCTGCGCTGCCCGGGTCCCCCGAGTCCTCGGCCCACAGGTCCCGGGCGCAGCCGGAGACGCCCAAAAAAGGCCAGAAGCGGCTCCACCCGCGCCCGGCCCAGCCCGCCGCGGAGGGGGGTAGGGGCTGCCCTCGGCCTTGGGGTGCAGCAGGGCCGGGTCCCGCATGGGGGCCGGGGCGCAGGGTTGAGACTGGACAGCTCGGGGACCCCCTTGGCCTGCCGGCGCGGGGCGCGTCCCCGCCGGCGCTGCCACCTCCCCGGATTCCGGGCATAGTTTTCCTTTTAAAGGGAATGAAGTCGTTGTCCGCGCAAACGACCCCCTGGCCCGCGGGGCGCCGCCCCAGCCCCCCCTCCCTGCCCCGCGCCCTGGAGGCCGCCCTGAAGGGGCGCGGCCCGCGGGGCTCACAGGGAGCCCCGCCCGCACCCGGATTGCCCCCGTGGCGCCAGCAGCGGAGGCACCTGACGCTTCCCTCCCCAGACTGGAGTTTCTGGGTGCCCACCCTTCCTGGGGCACAGGGCCCCCCACGGTAGGCAGGGAGGCGAGGTGGAGGCTCCCCCGATTCTGGGCCGGGCTCTGGGGTGCAGAGGCCGGGCTCCCAGCCCTTCACCACCGCAGAGCAAGCCAGCGTGGGCTCTGGAGGGACAGCCAGGGCCCTGCTCTGGGGGAGCTGCTGATGCCTCGGGGCCCACAGAGGCCCGATGACGCAGAACCCCTCAGGGACCCTCTTCTGAGGAGAGCAGCAACAGCAAGCACAGTCCCTCCACCTACAGGCAGATGTTTCTAGGGGCAGGGGGTGGCTGTCACTGTGAGGCCAGGGGAAAACAGGGGTGCCGTCCACCCGCTGCACCCCCGATTCTTGTAGATACAGACTATCCGGAAATGAGGGGGCAAAGTAACAGCCCGCAAACAAAACAAGCAGGGACTGCAGAAAGGTGGGTGGACAGCCGCAGGCTGGTTGCAGCTGCAGAAACAACCCCAAACCCCCGGCTGGCAGCTGCCAGGTCGGCTCAGCGCTGCTCAGCCGGCTCCGTGTGGCTGCGCTCGGGAAGCACAGATGCGCTCTCGGTTCAGCTGCCTTTTTAGGGAGAAATACTTCGCACAATCGCCTGCGCAGAAGAGTGGACGTCCTGGGCGCTGGGAGCAGAGCACCGGAAACTGTCGGATGCTTCGTTAAATATTGTGGGCCAAAGTGGATGAGAAGTAGAAGGCAGAACAGCAAAGGAAATTGCTCCCCCCTCAAAAACACCTCAGTCCTGCCTGAAAGCCTCCCTTTGTGTGGGTGTAGGCACACAAGGTTCTGTCTGGAACCAAACAGCAGCCCTCTCTCGCACCCCACCCACCCAGCCGTCTCCGGCAGGGTTGGGAAAGCTGGCAAGAGCCCGGTGGTGACCCCAGGGTGTCACGGCCGCCTCCAAGGAGCGGCAGAGGTTGGAGGCGGACTTGCAGAGAAGAGCAGAAGAGGGTTGGTCCACACTTTCCCTCGCTGGTCACCCCTTTGCTTGGGAGGTTTGTGCCACGGAGGAGACTGAGCAAGGACAGACGTAGCGCTGCCGCCGCTGTGGACAACACCCTGAGCATTATCCTGACTGCGAGAAACTTCCCCCAGAAGAGTCCCTGCTGTCAAGTTCTAGAACCACAGGCCCTGGGGAGCACACTCAGGAACGCTGGCCACCCCAGGATGAGGGCCGGGCAGAATTTGGCCAGAAAACAGCCACGAGAGAACTTTCGGCAGCTTGTTCATTATCTTCATGGGAGTTTGCAGCCCACAGGTATATGCATGTGTCAAAACTGCTGGAACATACAGCTGAGATTTGTGTCTTTCACAGTCTGTGACTTTCACTGCAAAAGAAGACTACACCCAGAGTGCACAGTGGTCAGAGGTGTGCACACTGAGGAATTTAGGTAGAATACGGATGCCGTGGCTGACTTTGAAATGCATTTTAAAAATCAAGATGAGGGGCCTCCCCCGGTGGCGCAGCGTTTGAGCGCTGGGCTACAAAGCTGCCCGCAGCCTCTGCAGCACCAGTTCGATCCCTGGCCGCTGGTGAGGGTCCCACATGGCGCCACAGACCTCTCCTGCCACGCCCGCTGCTCCCTTCAGCAGTGTATTTCGTTGGTCTGCCTGTTCTGTTCCCCGCTCTGGCTCTGGTGAATTCTGTCACCCTCCTACACTTCTGACTGTACCCAGTGCTTGTATAAATAAATAAATAAATCTTTAAAAAAAAAAAAAATAAAAAAATAAAAATCAAGATGAATTGATGGGAAGGGTGGAGAGATGAACAAATAGGTTAAATGGGCATGGCACAGGATTAGGCGGAGAATCGAGGTGATGGGCATCAGAGTGTTCAGCATGAAACTGTCCACGCACTGCCCGGGTTTGCTCTGTGTCCCGGCCCTTGGCCTATGGTGGGACAGTGGGGCAGATCCAGGGGGGCTGTCACAGCTCAGCAGTCCTTGCACCTCCCCATGGGAGACGGCCAGCAGGCACCGCAAACCCAGAGCTCAGAGGAGCCAGGTCTCTGGCTACAGGTTGGGTCTGGACAGATGGTCTACCCTGGGCCCAGAGGGTCACAGAGGTGTCTATGCCCGTCCAGGGGTCCTGCCGAGATGGTGGTCAGGGGGAGCAGCAAGGCCAGGGGTGAGGCGTTGGAGAAGCCAGAGGGCACGATTGCTCCCCTGTGCAGGCTACTTTGAGCAAAAGGACAGGGAGGGGTGTGGGCTTGGTGTCCAGAACAGGCCTGTGGGAGTGAGGGAGCCTGAGGCCAGCAGAAGGAAACCTGGCAGTCCCCCTGTCAGAATCACCCCTCACTGTGGTCCTGCAGAAGACAGGCATGTCACCCTGGAGTAGGGCACACAGCACCCCAGAAGGACAAGGGAGGGGATAGAGAATGGAGGCAGAGAAGGTCAAGTCCTGCTGGAGGGAGCAGAGAAGTGGGCAGTAGCTCAAGGAGAGAAGATGAGAAGGTGGGGTGCCTGGGCTGCTATTCAGGGGGGTTGCTGGGGGTACTGGAGACCTAATGTGGTGACCCACACCAGAAAGGAAGGGGCTCGGTGATGCCAGGGGTCGTGACTGGGCCACATACTGTGAACCAGGTTTCCATGGGGCGACGTGAGTGCTGTCCTATGTCAGGGAATGGGCAATTTGGGGTCTCCCTGCACAGACCCCAGTACCATCTGGAGCTCAGGGCTGCTGTAGCACTGCCTCACAGGGCTTTCCCTCGATGTCCCACAGCACTCTGTAGCTCCCCACTCCAGCTGACAGCTGGGGTCCAGGGAGCCTTGGGCAGGCAGGGGTGGGGAGTCACAGGATTAAAGGGGGAGCCTGGGTTTCCACTGACAACAGCCTAATCAGCAGCCCGAGGACAGCAGACTCCAGGGTGTCAGGGGGTCTTGAGAGGCCTCCTTCAATAGCTGGAACTGAAGCCCTGCCCCCCACCCTCACGCTCCCCACTACCTAAAGTGGGCACAGAAAAGGCCTTGAGGCGCTAAGGGCCCCCCACTACCACTGCACTGAGGCTGCCTTCCCAGCAGGCAGGCGGGGTGTGGTGCAGTTTACTGGCCGCAATGTGAGGGCACCCCCCACTGCTCTGCCCAGAGGGCCTCCCCCCAACCCCCACCCCTCACCCCACTTCAGGCATTTCCCTCTCAGAGTGGCTGAGAGAAGCAATACACTGAGCTGCGGCTGCAGAGCGAGGGGGGCCTGGAGAGCCGCCCCCCGCATCCGCTCCCCACTCGGCGCCTCGAGCAGCCTCTGCCGTCGCGCGCGGTCGCGCCCCACGAGCGGCCTTTCTCCTCTGGCGCCGGGAGCCAGCGCAGGCGGCGGGACGTGCCCGCGATTCCCCCGCAGCGCGGAGCAGAGGGCAGAGCCCCAGAAGCCTTTTTGAGCCGCAGAGGCCGCGGAGCCGCCCGCTTTCCCGGGGAGAGCTGGGCCCGCGCCCCCACGTCCTGCTCCCTTCTCGGGGCGCCCCAGGGCCCGCGGCGCCCGACCCGGGAGGTGCAGCCGGGGCAGCCGCGGCCTCCCGGCTCGTCGACGCCCAGCCGCGCGCCAGCCCTTCGGCCGCGGGGACGCCCCACCGGGGCCCCGGGGAGCCTCCCTGCCGGGGCAGAGACGCACCTCGTCCTCGCCCCCTGACTCAGGGGCGTGCGCCTGCACCCGAGGGCGCTCACGGGGGAACGCGGGGGCGCCCGAAGCCCAGCAGTGTCACCCCGACCTCAGGGGCGTAAGGCGCGTGGCGGGGAGCGCCGGGGACAGGCCCCCGCAGCTGGGAGCGCAAGACCCCCTCAGAGGCGCTCGGCGTCCCCCCCACCCCCCACCCCCGAACCCCACCCCCACCGCACCCCCACCACCCACCCTTGGCCTCAGCACCCCGCGCCGCTCCCCGCCCCGCGGCAGCTGCTCCAGGAGACTCCTCCGTGTGCCCGAGGGGTGTCCCCCGTCTCTCCGGTGGGCGCGGCCACGTGCAGCCGTCGGGCCCCTCGGGCAGCAGCCGGGCAGGCCCGCCCCTCCCTGGCCGGGCTGGGCCGGGGGCGCCCCGGGGTCCGCCGCAGGACGGCGCAGGGAGGCGTGGCGGGCCCGGGGACAGCCCGGCCGCCGCCAGCCGCGCTCCTAGGAACGCCCGGGTCTCGCGGGGCCGTCCCCGCCGCCCAGGCCCGGCCTCCCCGCGGGGAGAGTGTCAGGACCGTCCACACTTCACGACCCTCCACTCGTTATTTACCGCCCTGGGCCGTGAACGCGCCGCTGCTCGGGAAACGCCCAGAAGCAGGAGAATTTCCTCGGCTCTCACCCCCCCGCCACCCCGGGGCGGCACCTGCGGCCTCTCCCGCGCCAGCCTGGGCGTCGCCGCCGGGGGCGCCGCGCTCCTGCCCCGGGACGGCCCTGGACAGCCCGGGGCGGGGCAGCCCCCCAGGCTCAGACCCGCCCGGGAGGGCCCGCCCCGACGTGCGCTGTGGCCAGGGTCCCCCCGCTCGAGGGGTCCCGCCCGCCCCGCTCGAGGGTCCGCTGCTCTCTGCTCCTCACTCGGGTTTACACTCTGGGGGGGCGGGGGGCGGCCCCGTTTACGTGCTGCGCCCCCGCAGAGGGCTGGCTGGAAATGCCGCGGGCCCCTGACCACTGCGGCTGGAGCTCCCAGGGTGTGCACAACAGCCTCCTTGGTGTTGCACCCCAGAATGTAAACTCCCCAAGAACAGACACTTGCCTTATTCCCAGCTCTGTCCCCGGACCAAGAACAGAGCTCTGCTTAGGGAGGTTGTGCAGTAGGTGTTGGTGTGGGGTTTTTTTTTTTTCCTGAGGACAAAATTTTATTTTTTTAAAAAATGAGATTTCTTTAATTTCTTTTTTCCTTTTTAATTTTTTATTTATTTTCTTATATCGTTGTTCATTTTTGTACAGCAATCGGTTCAGTAGGTATTTGTTAAATGACTGTTGTTGTGGACATTCTTGCCAGGTTTTCATATTCATCAGGGCCCTCCTCGCACTCCCACCGCTGCAGGACGCTCACATCCATCATGCTCACCTGCTCCTGCACAGAACTGAATGTCCGTAAATAAAAACGTTGTTTTACACGTATGTAAATCTTGGAAAAAGTTTTCTTTTAAAATGGAATCTGTTTTAAAGCCAATTGGTTTTTAAACTTGTCTTACATAGTCCAGACTTCTATAACTGAGACTTGTCTGAGATTTGCCCCAAGAAGGCAGGTCTGGAGGCCTCCCTGGTGGCGCAAGGGGTTAGGGCGCAGCCTATGAAGCTATCGGCAGCCTCTGCAGCACGAGTTCGATCCCCAGCTGACCAGGGAGCTACCCATATGGCACAGCAGACCTCTCCTGTCTCGCCCGCTGCTCCCCTCAGCAGTGTATTTCAGTCAGTCTGCATGTTCTGCTCCCCACTTTGGTTCTGGTGAGTCCTCCCACCCTCCCACACCTCTGACCTGTACCCTGGTTCTTGTATGCACGAATAAATAAATCTTTTTAAAAAAAGAAAAAGAAAAAAAAGAAAGGCAGGTCTGGGGGTGCCCCTGGAGCACTGATACTGTTCCATTAAATGTGTGTGTGTGTCAGAAAAAGCTGAGCAGCCACAAGGAAGCCCCAGGTGCCCCCAGACAGGCACCCCCAGAGAAGCAGCAACTCCACCTGCATGGGTGTCCGTTGGGATCCAGCCCATCAGCATGAGGGCCACACTTGAGGGCCAGAGACCAACCACACTCCTGGGACCCTGGGGCCACCCAAACAGCAATGTGAAGATGCTTGGAGCCCAAGGACTCTACCAAACAAGAAGGGGGTGCACACACCTGGACCCTGTCCCTACTGGTTACTCTGTGACACTTAAATATGCCATGACAACTGGGCCTCCCCTGGTGGCGCAGCAGTTGAGCGTTGGGCTGTGAAGCTGCCCATGGCCTCTGCAGCACTGGTTCGATCCCCGGCCACCAACGAGGGTCCCACATGGCACGCAGACCTCTCCTGCCGCCTGCTGCTCCCCCCAGCAGTGTACTTCATCAGTCTGCCTATTCTGTTCCCTGCTCTGACTCTGGTGAATTCTCTCACCCTTCCGCACTTCTGACTGTACCCAGTGCTTGTATAAATAAATAAATAAATAAATAAATAAATAAATAAATAAATAAATAAATAAATTTTTAAAAATGCTGTGACAACCTCTGTGACAAACCAGCGCTGTTAAGGTATGGCTGTTTGACAGCCACAGACCATGAAGCCAGGGTTGAAATACTGTCAAATAATTACTTTTACTAACTGCATGATCTTGAACAACCACTTTACTGCTCTGGGCCTCAGTTTTCACATCTGCAAAAAAAGGTTGATATCAAAAGTACCTACTGATGTTATAGGAATGAAATAAACTCATGTGTATGTGGTTCTCAAAGGTTTTGGTCTTTGCTTTACACTCTTAAAAAGCATTGAGGATGCCACGGAGGTTTTATTTTTGTGGGCTACATTTATCAATATTTACCATATTGGAAATTAAAATGAAATCTTTTGAATTATTAATTAAAAATCAATAAGATAAACATGGCTTAATGCATAAGGATATATCTTTATGAAAACTAACTTTATTTTCCAAAACAAAAAGTAATTACTGAGACTTCTTACTGAGTAATTACTGAGCCAAGTTAAAGTAGCAGGAACCAGACAAAATACATGAAGCAATTGTTTTCCAAGACATCAAACATCAGGCAACAAAGGACAATGACCCATCAGAGCTGGAGATGAACAAGGTAATGTTGTGCCCAAGATCAGCAGACTCGGCGAGCATAGCCTCCAAGAATCCAAAGACAGCTGATGCAAACGCAAAAGGGAGTTTATTACGGGCTCGAGACCGGGCCCTCGACACGCACCGATGCAACGGCAGAGGTCGAGAGCCCCGAACAGAGGAAGCAGGGGTATCTTATTGGGTCGCGAGTGACGCGAACTTTGCAAGAAGCTGGCAATTACTCATTGGCTACTACAAAGGTATTTTGGCGCGCGCGGTTAGTTTCAAACTGATTGGACAGTTAGAGATGCTGTCCCATTTATGGATAGGACTGCCCTCATTGGTGGCTGGGGTGGTCTGCTTTTTCGTCACCAAGTGGAGTGAGGGTTGTGACTGCTGAAACTATCTCCGGAATGCGGCTGGACAAGGACTAACATAGCAAGGTGGAGGATATACAAAATGGCGAAACCTCGGCTAAGCTTGGTTCCACATTCCCCCCTTTTTTTTTTTTTTTTTTTTTTTTTTTTTTTTTTTTCTGAAAAACGGCTAGTCAGCTAAGAAAACAACAGCTACCAAGCCTTTTATCCGTTAGTCAGTCTCAGAATTATGGTTAAGTTCAGCCACATAATGTGTTCACAGGTTTATAGGTACAGGAAAATTTAAAATTGCCATTCTTATACAAAACACTGACTTTTTCTGGGTCATCTCAGACCATGACCTCTGAAAATCAGACTCTAAACCATCTATCTAGTCAGCAAGAGGTATTATCTTCAGTAACAAATGAGAATTACTCTGCTCAAACAAGGGATCTCTCTCCAGTTAGCCAGTCACAGAGTTATTCATTTGGTCACTAAACATCAGCTATTGAATAAAACAGGTTGCTGCCCACCAGTTTTAATACTAACCCCTTTTTATTTCCTCCTTGCATAAATGAGTCTGTTGCTCCAATTAAAACACTCTCTGTTATTACTTGAAGGAAACCAAGGCCAACGTTAACACATTTCTTTAGTTGTTATCTCTGAAGCCTTCCTAAACTCTTCAGAGGTCCCCTCCTGCACTGTCCCTAAAACTGCCTAATTACCCTAACTTGTCCTATGTCTTATTCCTCCCCTTCTGCGAATGGAGCCCCTAACTGCAGTTAGGAAAAGGGGCGTCGTTCTGATCAGTAACTGCTTCCTGCTGAAAGTGGGCGATGAGGGGAAACAGTCAGGGCTCCACTGCAGGGCGATGATCTAAGGGACCTCGAAAGGACAGTGGAGGCTTCATAGTTCGATGGTCTCCAGGCGAGAAATGACCTCGATGAAGGCATTGAGGATGTAAGGCCCAAGCAAGAGAAAAACAAAAACAAAAGATTTCAGTTCAAGAGTAAGGAGGTTACAAATTTTTTTTTTTTTTTTTAACTTTAGCCATTAACAGCTCTAGGGCTTTAGGGTTTTATACATACTTAATGTTACTGCAGTTATTAAAATGAGGCCCTCTAAATGTTAGTGCATAAAATGTTAAGTTTAAACAGAATAAGGTAATTCTCCAAGATGAAGACTCAGGACATCAAAACTTTGATTATTATTGCACCTATTTTTACAGAAAAATGGAAATTTTACATGATAATTTTTTTTTAAATGTGAACAGACAAGTTGCAAAATCACAGACTCACCGGTACCAATCAAAATCTGCAATGAACAGTTCCTTTGAATTGATGCTCAACATCAATGCACAATGAGACCTGGCCAACCATGATCATGCAAACAAAAATTTTTTACAATTATATTTTTATGTTTTATAAAACGGTCTTAAAGAAATACTTTTATAAACATTTTTGGTGTAACTTTGTCAATGACAAAGAAACATAATGTTATTTTTTTATTTTATTTAACCACTGAGAATGTACAAACAAGTAGCCTCGTAGCGAGCAAGGTAGCAGTGCTGTAAAGTGTCTTGGCTCAGTCTGGCTATCTTTACTAGTGAGGGAGACAATCGACCAGTAGGTCAATCCAAAGAATTGGAGTAAGGCAGAGCAAGTGGCCCCTTATTTACCAAAAAGATGATCTTTTTGTCTGCCACTTCTAGGGTCACCCGAGGCTTATCCATATAAACAGTAAACAGGGGAGCTTGTCTCACCTCTGGGCTTCTTCAGAGGTCTTCTCCTGCACTGGATTCTTCATCAGAGGCAGCTGACCGTCAAGCCTGTCCTCCCATCCTGGCCCGTGGTTTGGGCTGGCCCCCTCCCTCTCTGGAGAGTGGGACAGTCCCCCTTTTCAGAGCCTTGTATGATGGCACTGAAGGCATGGCCCTGGGGACAGTTTTTTGCAGCTGAGGTATCCTGGTTGCTGGCAGTGGATGCAAGCTGGCAGCCCATTGAGAGGTTGAGGTCCCGAATGCCCTAGGGCGCATGGGGCCTTGGGTGAGTCTGAGGTGGCAGAATACTGTGATGGCAACTGCCATCTACTGGGCCCTTTTTTGGCCTTTTTCCCTTTTTTTTTTTTTTTTTTTTTTTTTAGTAAGTTTCCTCCCCACGGGTCTCACCCACATCTGTGTTACCTAGTCCACAACCAAAAGGCAAGCGCAGTTTTTTTCATGTGTCTCTAGGCTCCATGGGCCTCCTCCAGGTCTCCTTCTGGATTTTTTTTTTTAATTTTGCTTTTTTCCTCCCTTTTTTGGGTGGGGCAGGGAACCTGGAATTTCCCCCTTTCCTGGGGACCACCCTGTTACAGATAGATTGACAAAAGCAAGAAAGAAAAGGAAAAAAAATAGACACCTAATACTATATACATTTTTTTCAGTAACTTGTCCATATGGCTTTAGATGTTACCTTGAATTTTGCAAAGAAGTCTAGTCCTTTACTGGGAGAATATATTGTTTTTTTTCCAAGGGGAAAAGACAAGTAGATCAGTCTTCCTGGAACAAGATCTTATCAAGAGAAGTTTAGATAAAAGCCTAGAAGTAAGTTTGTTTGTTAGCATAGGCCAGGTTAATTATTATTTTTTTCGGACAGCACAAGTAAACATATTTAAACAAAGCAAAGCACCAATTTTTTTTTAACACTTAAACCTTAAGGCATGTATGCTTTAAACCATTAAATTTTGAATTAGCTTTTGTTTACTACAATTTTAGATCGCAATTTTAAAATTTAGGATTTTTTTTTTTTTTAGGCGCCATTTATAATTAATTTTCCGGAGGCAAAAAGCAAGAATAAAGAGATTTCTTAATTTTTATTTGAAATTTTTTTTTGCCACATGCACTAATTTTAAGAAACAGTTATTTTTACCAATATTTGTAAAAACACTGAGAAACTACAATTTAGTAAACTTCAGTTTTTTTTTGTTTTTTTTTTTTTTTTTAAGGTGGACAAAGGGACAGACTAATTTTCCCACAGCTGGAAGGCAGCAGAGATATACCAGTGATCTCAACACTGGAGAAAATGTCCAGGCAGCTGCTTGTTGAGATCAGAGGCAGCGTTTCTTACCAGCCAGCTGTTGTGACTTTTTAGTCCCCAGTATTTTACTTTTTGCCTTGACTGTGTCCAAAGACAGTGGAGTAGGCATTGCCTGACCCATGGTTACGAACACACAAACGCAACAAAGACAACAAACACCAGGAATAAAACAAAATTAGTTTTTTTTTTTTTTTTTTTGAACTTTTTCCAAAAGGGGGACCTGCCCCAGTGCTGCCCCACAAGGGGTACGGATAACCAATTAGAGGTTCCTGGGTAGAGACAAACACCAAAGTTTTAAGAACAAACACACTAAACGAACCAAAAAACAAATTTTTCAAATGGGCCCCATACAAATGCTACCCCAGTGCTGCCCCACAGGGGATAGTCATTCAGGTGGTCCGGGGACGTCTCCCCTGGTCCACGTCAAGACGCCTACCAGCGCGTCCACTTAAGCGTCTGGCTACCAAAATTACAGGTTTGCAAACAATTCCACAGGTACTGAGCACAAAAAATACAAATACAGGTACTTAGTACTTCTACAGGTAAAGAGCACAAATGATACAAATACAGGTACTCAATACTACAGGTCTGCAGACTAAAACCTCACCACTTACCTGCGCGCATTAATGGCTCCCTTCAGCTGTTTGGTGGTTGGGGTCTGTGCTAGCCGATCCCGGACGAGCCCCCAAATGTTGTGCCCAAGATCAGCAGACTCGGCGAGCATAGCCTCCAAGAATCCAAAGACAGCTGATGCAAACGCAAAAGGGAGTTTATTACGGGCTCGAGACCGGGCCCTCGACACGCACCGATGCAACGGCAGAGGTCGAGAGCCCCGAACAGAGGAAGCAGGGGTATCTTATTGGGTCGCGAGTGACGCGAACTTTGCAAGAAGCTGGCAATTACTCATTGGCTACTACAAAGGTATTTTGGCGCGCGCGGTTAGTTTCAAACTGATTGGACAGTTAGAGATGCTGTCCCATTTATGGATAGGACTGCCCTCATTGGTGGCTGGGGTGGTCTGCTTTTTCGTCACCAAGTGGAGTGAGGGTTGTGACTGCTGAAACTATCTCCGGAATGCGGCTGGACAAGGACTAACATAGCAAGGTGGAGGATATACAAAATGGCGAAACCTCGGCTAAGCTTGGTTCCACAGTAACACCATGACTGCCCCAGGCCTCTGCTCAGGGAGAAGGAACCCAGGCAGAGCTGTGACTCCTGAGCAGACAGCTGCACTGCCCAGTGCTGAAGGCAGGCAAAGAGAAGCCGGCACATGGAACCCGACGTCTCCAGAGCAGCCCCCTCAAGTATCCAGATGGAAAGCACATGCATGTGAGGAAACCGCTCCAGCCCACAGAGGGGTCGCCTGAAAGAACGAGGGCACAATGTCTGGCACTCACATGGGGCAGAGAGTAAGTCCAACTCACCGCCAGTGTGGGAAACCCCAAAGGCGGGCCAAAAAAATAAAAGAAGCCCAAGTGTCTTTAATACTCTCATGTTGCGAGCCTGCCGCAGCAGTCTGGGTGTCAGGGGTTCCTGAAGGATGGGAAGGCGTCGGCGCAATAGTAGAGAAAAATGGTAAGGGAAAAGGGAATGAGGAGACTCAGACACTTGATCAGGGTGCTGACATCATCCTACTGAGGGTCTCAGCAGTCCTTTATTTATACTAAGCAAATTGTGAGTACACAAGCACAAGGTAGGAAGATAACAATTATCACATGTCCCTTTTCAGGAGCCGCCAAGGGTCTGTTTGCCTTCCGGCAGAGGTGTAACATTTATTATTTTTTGTCTTAAAGAAGGCACAGTTGCTAAACAAATGTTTTCAAAATAGTTATTTACTTTACACAATTTAACAGTTATTGTATTACTGGCAAAAAGTGTATGTGTCTACAATTAACATTTCTAAGTTTGCCATGGTGAACGATTAACTATGGGCTGAGGGAAACAAAGGGCAGGAAGTTACCTGGGGGAAGGGAAACAAAGATTATCTCTAACTAACCTATGAAGTTTAGACCAACATACAACTAATTGATTAAAGTAAAAAACAGAAGGCTTTTATTTAGAGATTATTATTTATATTGTTTTAGCTCTACCAGTCATAAAATTGCTGTTGACTTATTCTTGAATGCATACTCTAACAGCTACCATACCACTGTCACCTCCAGGGGAATCAGCCCTAAACAAACAGGAAGAATTTAGCAGGAGTTAGCTATGGCGCCTCCTGGCTCATCAGAAATGTTCTTACACTTGGAGAATGGATCACGTCTGCCACCCAACTGCTATCTTTAAAGTAATGGAATTTCCTTCTCCAATTAGCTCTTGCCTCAAAGGACCACATCTCCATATTAAAGACTTGGCCAAGGGATGTTTACAGCCTTTTGTTCCCAGAAGTTTTTTCACTTGTTAATGTAAGGCCAAATGTTGACTGCCTTTTGGCAGAGAAAGACTAATTTTATAAAAAATGTAATAATTGTATTATGCAGTGCCATTTGCCATCAAATTGGTTATTGAGTAATTGATCAGTATTTGCAGTTTTACTTTTAAATGCGTATTTTTAGCAATGGTAGAAACTAGCCATAAACAAATGAGGAGAATCTTGGAGTCAGCTAACGAGATTCCTGATTTTTCAGAAATCTGCCCCAAGCCCGGACTTTTGTCAGACGACATGAGTAGCGCGGCTCCCATTACTCTCACAAAATGATAAAATGTCGATACCGGTAGACTGTGCATAAGTTATGCATATATTGCTTCTTAGAGAGACAGATATACTAAGATGTATAGACAAAGAAGTACAGCAGAAAGCGCAGTGGAAAAATCAAAATGGAATTCTAAAAACTGCTCGAGAGTTAGAGAGGGAGACAAGATGAAAGAATGAATGATCTATTGCTCTAACAATCTGATTTATCCCAAGGGCATCATACTGTATGAAAAAAAAACAATCTAATGAGATCACATACTGTAAGGAGTCATTCATTTAACAACCTTGAAATAACAAAACTGTAGAGCTGGAAAACAAAAATGTGGTTGCCAGGGCTTGGGAGTGGTTGGGACAGGGGATGAATGTGACTATTAAGGAGATTTCTGGTCTCTTAACATGGAATGCCTTTCCATTTATTTAAATTTTCTTTGATTTCATTGAAGTGTTTTGTAGTTTTCATTGTACAAGTCTTACACAACTTTCCTTTAGTTTATTCCTAAGTATTTTGTTTTTCTGATGTGAATATAAATGGAATTATTTTATTAATTTCCTTTCTAGATTTTTCATTGCTGGTGTATAAAAAATACGATGAAATTTTGTATGTCAATCTTGTATCCTACAATTCTGCTGAACTTATTTTTTAAAAAGACTTTATTTATTTATGCATACAAGAACTAGGGTACAGGCCAGAGGTGCAGTGGGTGAGAGGATTCTCCAGAGACAGAGCGGGGAGCAGAACAGGCAGACTGACTGAAATACACTGCTGAGGGGAGCAGCGGGCGACTCAGGAGAGGTCTGCTGCGCCATGTGGGTTGCTCCCTGGCCAGCCGGGGATCAAACTTGTGCTGCAGAGGCTGCGGACAGCTTCATAGGTTGTGTCTTAACCCCTTGTACTATAAGGGAGGCCCCTGAACTTATTAGTTCTAATAATTTCATAGGGTATTCCTTTTCAATATACCAAATCATGTCATCTGCAAAGAGAATACATTTTACTTCTCCCCTCCCAATCTTGATGTCTTCTACTTACTGTTCTTACCTACTTTCCCTGGCTGGAGCACTGTTTAATAGCGATGTTTCTGTTGTTAGGCTGAACATAAACAGTTTTTGACCATCAAATATGATAATTGCTCTGCTTTTTCATAAATCCTCCTTCCCTTCCATTCTTGGTTGTTTCTTTGTTTTATCATGTTTTGTCTACTGCTTTCCCTGTATCTGTTAAAAGACAATATCATCACTTTTTTCTATTTTCTGTCCTCTATTCTATTAATGAGCTGCTATTACATTGATTGATTTTCAGATAGTATTCCATCCTTGCATTCCTGGGGTAAATCTCACTGGATCATGGTGTATAATACTTTGTATTAAGAGCCCTTCCTGGTGGCCCACAGGTTGGTCTCAGTGCTATCACTGCTATGGCCTGAGTTCAATCCCCAGCCATGGAGCTAACCCATATATGGCCCAGCAGACCTCTCCTAGCTTGCCCACTGCTCCCCTCAGCAATGTTTTCGGTCTGCCTGCCCGTTCTGCTCCCTGCTCTGTCTCTGGTGGATCCTCTCACCTCCAGCCTACATCCCAGTTCGTCTACAAGATAAATATGTATTTAAAAAATACTTTGTGTATGTTTCTGGGTTTTTTTTTTTTTTTTTTTTTTTGATATTTTCTATTTCTCACAGGGTTTGACTTTATTTTTTGTTTCTGGGTTTTGTTTGAGGATTTTCATATATATTCGTGGAGATATTAATCTGTGGCTTCCTTTCTTTGTGATGTCTTTCTGGACTTGGTATCAAGTATGAGTTGAGAAGTGTTTCTTCTATTTTTGGTAGTTTGTAAAGGGTTGATAGGATTGGAAAGTTTGAGAACATTTGGTTGAATTCCCCACTGATCTTTATGTGTAGTTTTTAAATTACTAATTTAATTTCTTTGTTTATGATAGTTCTATTCAGATCGTTTCTGTTTGTTCTTGAATGAATCTTGGTAGTATGATTCTTAGAATTTTTCCATTTCATCTAGATTATCTAATTTGTTGGTATAGAATTGTTCATAATATTCTCTTCTCTGTTTTATTTCTGTAATGCTGACAGTGATGTCTGTTTTTCATATTTGATTTTAGCCATGTGTATGCTTTCTTTTTTTTCCTTCAGTCTAACTAAAGATTTGTCATTTTGTTTGATCTTTTCAAAGAACCAACTTTTGATTTCTTTTTTTTCCTTTTAGTTTTCTTCTTATTTGATTTTTTCATTGGTTTTGTTTTGTTTTTTCCTATTCTTTTTCATCTACTTCCATTTTCTACTCTATATTGTTTTCTTCCTTCAAGTTTAGTTTACTCGTCTGTTCTTAATTTCTTTAGGTGAAAAGTTATTGATTTGAGATCTTTTTTTAGATTTATTTTTATTTTATTTATACAAACAAGATCTGGGGTATAGGCCAGAGGTGCGAAGGGGTAAGAGGATTCACCAAAGACAGAGGGTGCAGAATAGGTGGATCTACTGATATACACTGCTGAGGGGAGCAGCTGGCAAGACAGGAGAGGTCTGCTGTGCCATATGGGTTACTCCCTGGCCAGTGATAGAACTCAGGCTGCAGCAATGGGTGATAGCTTGATAGTGCTGAGACTTAACCCCTATACCACCGGGAAGGCCCCAAGATCTTCTTTTTTAACTAACCACTGCTTTTCTTGCACCCCATAGGTTTTTGCATCTATGTCTTCATTTTCCACTCATCTCAACATATTTTTTTAATTTTCTTTGTGATCTCATCTTTGACCCATTTGGTCTTTGACCAGTGTGTTATTTAACTACCACATTTGTAAATTACTAAGATATCCTTCATTTATTAATTTCTAATTTCATTTCATTGTGGTAAGAGAACTGATTGTGTTACTTTATTCATCTTAAATTTCTTGGAGTTTGTTTAATGACCCATCCTGGAGAATATTCCATGCACCCCTGAGAGGTGCATATATCTTGCTGTTGTTGAGTGGAGTGTGTAGATGGCTCCTTCCGTTTTTTGTATTATTACTGTTATGCATATTGCAACCACAAGTTATAAACACAACATACTGTTATAATCATTGCATAATCTTGCCATAATCTGTGAGAAGAAAGTGGAACAATTATATATTTAGGGTTTTTTATATGAATCTTATTTAGCATTTCTGATTCATTTCTTCTTGTGGATTTAAGTTACCATCTGGGGTCATTCTCTTGCTCTAAAATAGCTTTGTTCCCACTTCCTTTGTACTCTGATTGTCAAATGAGATTTTGACAAAATGCTGTCACATATTATGTGTCTCTATGTGAAAATCCAAAGAAGACCATTATAAACACATCTTGGGTAATTATTTTTTAAATAGCTAAGAAAAGAAAGAAAAAGAAATTTGCAATATATGTCTTTAGTAATTATATACCCTTAGAAAATTTAGATAAACCATTTGCTTTTATGTGGGTCCAAATTACTATCTAGTGTCATTTGTTTTTGTTCTGAAAAATGTATTTTAGTATTACTTGTGAAAGAGTCCGACTAACAATAAATTGTCTGTCTCCATATTTTTAAATGTCATCATTCTATCATTATTTTGTCTTTATGTTTGAAAAATAGCTTTGTTAGATATTGAAATACTTGGTTGACTTAAGCACTTTGACTATGTCATACCATTGTCTTCTGGCTTCCTCTTTTTATTGTTGAGACATCAGCTGTCACTTATTGTACTTCCCTTATACATAACTAATTGTATTTCTCTTGCTTCTCTTAAGATTTTCTCTTTATCTTTGGCTTTAACATGTGACTATGGTAAGTCAGGTTGTAGATCTCTTTCTGTTTATCTTACTTGAATTCATTGTTTCTTGGATGTACAGGTTACTATTTTTCATTAAATTTGGGGAAATTTCAATCATGACTTTTTTTTTTGGTGGGACCCTCGCCAGAGGCCTGGGAATGAACCGGCGCTGCAGGGGATGAATGAGTTACATCCCTGGTCTGGAAAAAGACTAGGAAAAAAGGAAGTTGAGGTGATGTGGGAAACTATTCAGTTGCACCAAGATCCTCCTCCTATGGAAAGCCTAGCTTTCCATTGCCTGTCTACCTGACCATAATGCCATAAGCCATTGTCTATAATCCATGAGTCAGTAAAAGGGACTTTTATTATTGCTCAATTCTTCTAGCTCTGCTAGAAAAACAGCATGCAATTCAGCCCACGGGGTTGACCTATTCTCTCTTTTTTAAAGATTTATTTATACAAGAACCGGGGTACAGGCCAGATGTTCGGAGGGGGAGAGGATTCACCAGAGATAGAGTGGGGAACAGAAAAGGCAGACTGACCAAAGTACACTGCTGAGGGAAGCAGCGGGGAGACAGGAGAGGTCTGCTGCGCCATGTAGGACCCTCGCCGGCCGGCCGGGATCAAACCCATGCTGCAGAGGCTGCGGACAGCTTCACAGCGCTGCGCTCAACCGCCCGCGCCACCAGGGAGGCGCAGGTTGACTTATTCTTACCTTCTTCATTCTTGACCTCTGCTGATCTTAATGCAGCAGCTTTCCAAATGTGGTATTTTCCATTCATCTTGAACTGCTATCCACAAACCAAGCAACTCTTTATTATTCAGTCAAGAACTGTTCCTGGGCCTCCCCGGTGGCCCAGTGGTTGAGTGCTTGGCTGAGAAGCTGCCCGCAGCCTCACAGCCCAGCGCTCAACCGCTGCGCCACCAGCCTCTGCAGCGCCGGTTCAATCCCCAGCTGCCGGGTGAGGGTCCCACATGGCGCGCAGACCTCTCCTGCCGCCCGCTGCTCCCCTCAGCAGTGTATTTCATCAGTCTGTCTGTTCTGCTCCCAGCTCTGGTGAATTCTCTCACCCTCCTGCGCTTCTGACTGTACCCAGCGCTTGCATAAATAAATAAATAAATCTTAAAAAAAAAAAACTGTTCCTGTTCTTAGGGCACTGTCCATGTGGCAATAGGTTCCAGGTATCTGATATAATCTTTTTAAATATTTATTTATTTATTTATGCATACAAGACCTGAGGTGTAAGCCAGAGGAGCAGGGGTGGGGAGTGAGAGGATTTTCCAGAGAGAGTGGGGAGCACAACAGGCAGATCTACTGAAATACACTGCTGAGTGGAGCAGTGGGCGAAGCAGGAGAGGTCTGCTGTGCCATGTGGGTAGCTCCCTGGCCAACAGGGGATAGACTCGTGCTGCAGTGGCTGGTGATAGCTTGACAGCACTGTCTTTAACCCCTGCGGCACGAGGGAGGCCTTGATACAATTGTTAAGAGAACACGACTCCAGAAAATTGGTCCTTAATAAAAAAAAGGCTCCCTGCTCATGGATCTGGTGGGTGCCACCTTGCACTCCCTGGTAGCAGGCGCCTGTATAATCATCTCCATTTTATTATGGAAGTCTTCTGGGCACTGCCTTCTCTATCAAAGTGTTTCTCTTGACATTGCCTAAGACATTATGGGAACTTCAGTTTCCATGATTACTTTGTAGCTTTGGTCACTGCAGCAGTCTAAATTAATGCCAACTAGTAATTGTCCTGAAATGGTGTGCATCATGTGGCAGTATCTTGGAAATATGCTTTTCCAAAATCCCAGCAGTGGTCATTGGGAGCTGCACAGGGCTTTGCCACAAAGCCCCAGACTACGTGACATTTCTACAATCATATCTATATGGCTATCGTAAGGGCCCAAAGGCATTAAGAGAGTTGTCGTTACAGCCTTTTGCAATTCAGACATGGTCTGCTTCTATTCAGGTCCCTACTCAAATACTGACTTCTTTCAGGCAGCTAGCAATATTCCCAGATGTGAAATATGCATTCTCCAGAATCCAAATAAACCAACCAAAAACTGAGCTGGTTTGGTCACAAGGCATGGGTAATGATAGCAGCTTAATTTTAGCCACTTATGGACTATCCCATACATTATTTTTAATGAATTATATTCATAATACTATAGAATATACACATCGAATATTACATTCATATATAGTTATATAAATATATTTTATTTATAACAGCCACAAGATCTATAACTACTGGATCAAACAGTGCAACCTGGACAATGTTGGAAACATGGGGGCATTTTGGGTTATCACTGCTTCCAGGAGAAATTCACTTTGAGGACTGCATCATCAGCTTCCTGAGGAAACGTCACTAAAAATGGATCCTGAGCGTATGTAGTATTCCTGGACCCTATTTTATTTTATTTAAAGATTTATTTATTCACTTATGCATAAAAGAACTGGGGTGTAGACCCAAGGTGGGGGGGGAGGTGAGAGGATTCACCAGAGACAGAGTGGGGAGCAGAACAGGTTCATCCACTGAAATACACTGCTGAGGGGAATAGTGGGGAGATAGGAGAGGTCTGCTGCGCCATGTGGGTTAGCTCCCTGGCCAACATCGAACTCAGGCCATAGCAGTGACAGCACTGAGACTTAGGCCACCAGGGGATCTGAGAAATCACCCCAATTCTGACAGTCTACCTAGAGATTGCATCAGATTCCACAGGTAAAGTACCCAGTCTCCCAAGACTAAGACCATCGTCCTCTCTAGATCATCCCAGGCTGACCTGTGCTTCTGACCAGCCAGCTGGAGTCCCAACCAGCCCCCCTCAGACTCCACTAATTTGCTAGGATGGTTCACAGACTCATCAAACCTGTTTGCTCACTATACCCCCAATGTATTACAAAGGACACAAATCAACAAAAGAAAAATAGGAAGCGGTCCCAAACAAAGGAGCTTCTCTCCTGTGGGACCTGGCATTCAGTAAGGTGGCATGTGCAAGAGCTCCAGGTCTCCAACCTGAAAGTCCCTCATTTTGGGGTTTTTATGGAGGCTTCATTATAGGTTGATTCGATCACTGGTGACTGGCAAATGAACTCAACCTCTAGCTCCTCTCCCTACCCAGGAAACCAGCTGAAGGCAATGAAAGTCCCTCCTTAGATTCATGTTGGTTTACCTGACAACCAGCCCCCAGACCAGGTGATTTTCAAAAGTCACCAATGTATCTGTGATTAAATGGTTAAAATGGTCTTAGACCCAAGGAGCACAAAGAGAGGGGGAAAAACATAATCTCAGCTTTCTCTGAGACTTGCTCTAACAGATTCAGCAGAGTTTATCAAGAGGCTTATCAGGTAAACTTGAGTTAAGGTCCAAGGCCTGTTGGAGCTGGGAGACACAAAAGCGGGAACACGGGGTCTTCGCAGAGGCAAGGGCCCACCAACAGAAGTTTAAAACCCATTTTCTGAAGAAAAGCCTCTTCGTATTTCCTCCTGTATGGAATGTCCTCTACCTGGCCAGTGACTGCAGTCCAGCCCACACTTCCTTGGCCCTAACTTGCTTTTCAGACAATAAAATAAAATTTAACCCAATTAGTCCCCAACGTGATAAAATTGTTCTCAATCCTGACCCCGCTTTACAATCAATTTGCTAAAAAGTTGATTTCTCTTCTCAAAAACCTTAGGTCACGATCTGAGCCTACGCGCAGTGGACAGGGAAGCCCACTGCTCAGGAACACTACCAGAGACGGTCTCTCGGTGTCATGGGAAGTGACTCCGCGGGCACGTTAGGGACACTCAGGCAGCCTCGAGGACAGTGCAGGGACTTCAGGAGAGTTCCGGAAAGCTCCAGAATAAGAAGCACAAATTCCAAAGGGGACTCATCACACACCCCACGACTGAGGACATTAGGGACTCACTTTATGGCCTCAGGGTCAACAGGACGTTCCAAATAGAGACAAGGGCTGGGACCCAGAGGCTTAGTTCTGGGCACACAGACATTGAGGCAGTGATGAGACAGCCGAGAACTAACTGTCCACAAAGAGCCTGGTGGAGCTTTGGGATAATGAGGGGAAGGTCCGTGTTTCCTGAGACACGACTCCACTCCGGCTGCCTTGACCCTCCCTGGCCTGGTTCCACGGCCTGGGGTGCCACTTTATTTCTGTTCCTTTTCTCTCCTCAATAAACTTTTTCTTTCTCTGAACAAACCTGCCTCTTCTCGCTTGCTCACCAGAGCGTCTGCGAAGTTCCTGCTGCGGCTTCGTGAGACCCGGCCCGTGGTGGTCTAGTGGCCGGGGCTCCCGTTCCTGGCTGGGAGACTAGGCCCTAAAACCTGCAATTCCAGTATAGCAGCAGCACACAGGTTAAACACCGAAGCCACAACCTCTGTAATATAAGCTTAGAGTAGAAAAATTGGGGCTGGACGTTTTCACAAGGGACGATTAACAGTCGTTAAACCAGGCATGGAAGTTTCCAGAATCCGAGGTGCAGTGAAAACGGATCACCTGTTACAAAAAACTAACCTAATCAGACCCCAAAGGATAAAAACTGCACCAAGGAATGAACCGTGTCCCCCTCAAACAACCCCCCCCACAAAAAACACTACATAATAACATCACTTTCTCTGGCAAAACATGGATCTTGTCCTTTACGTCTGCCCGCCCGAGTCTACGCAGGTGGTCTCTTTCCTTTCTGTCTACCTCAATAAACTCTCTGCTGAACCTGGAACATCTGAAATTTCTCAGAGGGACCCAAAACCCCATTCACCAAATCCCAATACTCTAGCTCTGCCTATCACCAATTTTGGGGGTGAGCGCTGATAAATTATTTAGCTTCTCAGGATTTCAGTTTCCCTCATATTCTAAAATGAGCAGAACCACCCTGATCTTCTGAAGCTCACAGCTACATAAACGATCAGGCAACACAATCTATACAGCACATTCCACTGTCCATAATCTTCACTACTCCAAGTGTAACAGGGTGTCCCCAGGAAAGGGGGAGGTTCCAGGTTCCC
>NW_023604965.1:0-30074 GCF_014898055.3 Talpa occidentalis
GGCCTAGAGGTTGAATCCCAGAGCTATCACTGCTAAATACTGAGTTTAATCCTGGCCAGGGAGGTAGGCCACATAGGTACAGCAAAGCTCTCCTGTCTCTCCTGCTGCTCCCCTCAGAAGTGTATTTCAGTAGATCTGCCTGTTCTGCTCCCTACTCTGTCTCTGGTAAATCCTTTCATGCCCCACACCTTTGGCCTACACCCAAGGTCATCTACGCAAAAAAAAAAAAAAAAAAAAAGTACTAGTTTGGGGCAAGTGGACTCTTCTGTAGTGGTAGTTAAATTGTTAACCTATTACTACTGCTAATAATCTTTATAATCTTTATAAAATAAAATAAGAAGTTTGGTTCTATCAAAATAAAAAGGATAAATGGAGCAAAAGTAAAATAATTAAGGTGACAGAGATAAGGTTCTTCACTTCGAATGCAGAGTGTATTTACTTCTCAATTTTTTTTTTTGAAAGAAAAGTGGATCATCAGGATAGATTTTATTTATTTATTTATTTAAATATAATTTATTTACTTTTATATATATATTTTTTTTACATCATTGTTCATGTTTGTACAATGTTTGTTTTCTCCTCTCAGGTGTAGACTTCACATAGAATTCCCACCACCAATTAACCTGTGCACCATGGTCATAATGTTCTGTGCTATTTCCTCCCCTGTTCTGATCCCTCTTTCTCTCGCTCCTCCTCAGAATATATCTGATATATATATAATTGCCTGCCAATTTTTTGGATATTTTTCCCCTAATCCCTTATTTGGTCCCCCCGTATCCCTCTTATACGTGAAAACATCCAATATTTTTCTTTGTTCCTTCTGACTTATATCACTGAGCATAATCCCTTCCAGCTCCATCCACATTGCTGTGAATGGCATGACAATAGGCAAAACCTGGAAACAACCCAAATGCCCAAAAATAGATGACTGGATTAAGAAGATGTGGCATATATACACAATGGAATATTACTCAGCAATCAAAAACCATAAAATACTTCTCAATTTTTAAAAGCATATGGGGCACAGACTGACTGAATGTTAAACCATTTCCTCTCTTCCTAAGCAAACACCTGAATTATATTTTCTAGTTTCTCTAGTCCTTCTCTATATTGATGTGACTGATTTCTAATTATTAGAGCTAAGTTTAACAACTGCATTCTACAAGAAGACAAAGACCAAATTAAAAGTTAATGGTAAGAGACACCAAAAAGGTTATCTTTATGGAAAACTTAATGTAAACGAACACTGTAATATTCTTGCAACAAATCTAAGTTCTGTTGCTCTGTTTTTATTATTATTAATAATACTTATGAGATTATACATATCTTACAACAAAATCACTTATAAATATCAACTCCTATATTTTAGATGAAGAAACCAAAACTCAAACTTAGAAGCTAGGTATCTCACTCAAGGATATACTCCTAAGAGCTAGAGCTATCATATGACCATGGGTCTGGATGACTCCATATTCATGCACTAAAAGGTATAATACAGCCAACAAACCCAAAGAAAATATCCCAATGAAAGCAAATAAGAATTTAACAGTGCAATAGATCAGTCAGAAATATTACATTCTATTATCAACATCCCAGCTTAAAAATAATTACAAAATTGTGTTCAGAAAGGAGTGAACAGGTTGTTGGAGAATCTGGCAAGCAGGTCCTATAGGGAACAGTTGAAAAAAAATATGGAAGATGTGACTAAAACAGGCAGCTTTCTTGATGAGTGGACCTATATTCACTGCAACACCATTTGCAGTACCTAAATTAAAGAAAAAAATTAGGTGCACAATGACAGATGAGTGGATAAAGAAAATCTAGTGTATATACTTAATGGAATACTACCCAGCTATAAAAATAAGATGAAATTTGACATTTGTAATAATATAGATTTAACTGGAGAGGATTATGCTAAGTGAAATAATTCAGGAGAAAGAAAAGTACCACATGATTTTGTTCATGTGGAATATAAAGAAAAAAAGGAACAAAGTTCAATAAAAAAAAAAAACACTAGAATGTGACTTTAGGATGGAGGCTAACATAAGGGGAAGATGTGGGTGGTAAGTAAAATGGGAAGGGGGTCCAATGGACTATGATGCAGGTTTATTAGTGCTTTGATGATGGGAAGAGTGTAAAAAGTGTGAACCTAGATCTCTAAATCATAATTTGTTGGTATACCAATGTTACCTCAATAAAATTGATACAATTAAAAGAAAAATTAATGATTGGAGAAAAAAGAATGAAGACAGAGAATATGCCAGTGCCTTCAAGTATTATAAACATTGTCACATGAGACAAGTTACTCTTATTACTGGGTAAGAGTAGGTTATTCTGCTTATCTCCACAGAGTTAAATCAAAATCATGAATTAGATGTTTCAAAAAAACAAAAGTAAGTTATGGTTGATGAAAGCGGCCTAGAAATGATTTGAGCTGTTCTAATTAGAATCAATGGGGTTGCTAGAACAATTCACTGAGAAAATGTTCATAGAAGCCCATAAAATGCTGAGCACTTTTTTTCATTATTACATTTGTGAGGTCCCATCTATTGAAATGTTCAAGTAGATACTGAAATTATGTCTCTCCACTAGATAAGGCAGGAGGTAATTAAAGTGCATTCCAATCTTAATATTCTATCTTTATATATCTCAGTTTCCCAAGAAATGAAGTTTTGTGAAATACCATGTCTAATGACTGGTGACCAAAACACATATTCTATATTTATATAGTTAGCAAATTTCTAAAGCTAATATATATATTTCCTGTCACTAAACTTAGGGAATATTCACAGGAATAAAATTTGGTCAGCTGTAGTTCAATGAATTTAGTATGAGACTATCCATGTAAAATTTTGTAATATTCATGTTATTAAAATATATATCATATATACATATATATATCTATTACAAAATATATTTAGTGAATAAAATATTTCCTGAGATAGAATGGCAGCACACATCTCTTCTCTTGAGTGGCTACCATGGCCAATCACTACATTTAGTTTCTTGAGTCTGTGCTTGTCTCATGGTAAGTTTTTCCAAAGTGGTGTACTACATTTTGTATCTTCCTAGAGGATAGCAGAGTGATTACAACATACTATGTTTCAGTAAAGGTTTGATTTGGAAATGACATAGACCAAACAAACAAACAAGAAAACAAAAAAACCATTTTGTTGTCCTACACTCAGAGCATAAAGTGGGAAATTGTGGAGTTTGAGAAAAGTATATTTTAAATACCCCTATAATTCAGGGAAAAGTAAAATAAAATAAAATAAAATAAGGCTTAAATGACCTAAGTAATTCATAAAATTCTCCAAAAGAAAGACATGTAGCAACTATACCATGTCTAATATACCTGACTGTTCTGCTGGTATAATAAGAATTTCTACAAATCTCCAAAATCTGTGCTCAGTTTTCTCTCTTATCATATAGGGTAGAACATCTACCCTATATGAGAGGCAGGAAGGTTGCCTCTCACGTTCATTGTGGTATCCTCAGCATTTTGCACCTACATCTGACCCACCTATATTGCATGTATGAATGAATGATGAGTGAATAAATGAATAGGCAGCCTTTAAATATGAAATGTTTGATATGTCATTTACAGAGATATTACAGGCCTCTGAGTGACTATGACATTTCCACCAAGCTCTCTTTGAACATATGACTTATTTAGCATCTTAAAGTTCATGTTGACAGAGAGGGTGTAAATATGAGTATTTCCTTGAGCTCAGTTATTTCTGACTTGTTAGGTACTGATATCAAGAGTGATAACAGTCCAGCCTGAGCTAGATATAAACAGGAGCTGTATGCCAAGTTCCCATTTGCAGTTTCCATGTTAAGTTGGTTCTGTTTTGCTACTACTGAGAAAACAGTGCCATTTTGTGGTAGTGAAATAAGGAAAAGTTGGTCCATTGCTACCAAACATTTGAAATTTGCTCAAGGGTACTGAAATTTGCAAAGCAACTTGAAATATGGACTGGAAGTCAATAGAAAGTTGGCACATGATCAATAAGTCACTATTTCATCCAAATGGCAGCCCACGGACAAGATTTTATTTTGTTTTTTTTTTTTTTTTAATTTATTTATTTATTTATTTATTTATTTATTTATTTATTTGTATATAAGAACTGGAGTACAGGCCAAAGGTCCGGGGCGTGAGAGGATTTTCCAGAGACAGAATGGGGAATAGAACAGGCAGATTAACTGAAATATACTGCTGAGGGGAGTTGCGGGTGAGTCAGGAGAGGTCTGTTGCACCATGTGGGTTGCTTCCTGGCCAGGGATGGAACTTGTGCTGCAGTGGCTGTGGATAGCTTCACAGGTTGTGTCTTAACCCCTTGTGCCACCAGGGAGGCCCCGGAATAGATTTTAAACCAGGAGTGATATAGGTAAGAACACCCTGAGTCCTAGACTTAGAGACTTAGAAAGCCTTGTTACACAGAAATAAGTTACTGGAACAAATGGTAATCTTTCTCTATGAGGGTTACTATGGGTGTTGAGTCCAATGAAAAGAAAAGAAACTCAAGATACAAAAAGATTATATCACAGAACCATAAATATAATTATATATCATGGTAAGCCAATGATCATCTAAAGTTCACTTGAAGATGCTGAAACCTAGAGGAAAATGACTTGCAAAAGATAAATACTTAAAGGCAAACCCAGGAATATAATTTAGGTATCCAGAGTTCTTTCCAAAATATTAGACCAAGAATGATGTAGTACAATGATCACATATTTCAAACTGGCTGATTACATTCTTTGATAATAATGCCTTCGTTTTCTTACACTAAAAATAGAATGAATATGTAATATTTAACCAATCATTTATTATTATATGTGTTTGTTCTAAATTTCACTAATATAACTAAGCAAACATCCTCATTTCTCAATATTTGTGCACATAATTATTTTCAAAGGGTAATTTTGTAAAAGTGGGAACCCTAGGAAACAGTATGCACATATTTAAGCATATTGATATATTCTGCTAATAGCTCTTCAGAAAGATTACCTTGCACTCAAAAGTTGTATGTGCACATGAATTGGAAAAATATTGCATATCCAAATGCCACTACTAGAGATAATGATACAACCAAATAGTTTGAGAGTAAAAATATTTCAGAATTTTCAATAGAGCTTTTACTTCCTTATACTTTTTCATAAGAAATTATTTGAGTGTATGTTGCAGCAGGATTAGTGAGTAAACCAAGAAAGACAGTCTATGTGAGCTGACCAGATTATCATGGCATCAAGGAAGTTCTCTGCTTCACTCTGGGGAAGATAACTTGAAAATTAGCCAGAAAAGCACTACACCTAGAGGGCCCCATGGCTTGGGGTGAAACTGGAGCAACTCTTCACCATCACAGACCACCATGTCAGTTGCAGAAGGGACACTGGGGGATTCATATTTTATTAAATAAGAGGTAGGTAGAGAGAAATGTTGTAGGCTGAGGGAGGTGGGTGCCATAAAACAGATGATTCCACATGACAGTGGCACTGGAGAATTTAACAGTGTAGAGGCATACACCACTGACTGAAGGATAGGACAACAATGTGTACTGGATAGTACTCCCTCTCACACATCTCACAGGACTGACCTGAAGAAGCACATCGACAGCATACAGACTACAGAGACTGAACTGGGAAGCTGGAGAGGAGGGATATCAGTATTGTAGCAGACAAGAACCAATCCCCCAGCACATTCCCCCAAGCCCAGATGCAAGATCACTTTTCCAATTAATAATAATGATAAAGCTAAAAATAAAGTAAAGCCACAGCACCACCAGTAGAGTTCTGTGCAAAAAGGAGAGTGAGTGCACACCTTTAATTTACTGCTACAGATAGTTTTTTTAAAAACAATAGGAAAGCAAAAGCAGCAAAATTGACAAACAAAAATAAGCAACACTAGCACCATGGATATCAAGGAAATATGTCATCATAAGGAGAGAGCAGCCCTCCAGAATCCAACCAAAAACATCAAGAAGATTTTATGTGTCTATCAGGTACTTGGTTCAAAAATATCATGAAAAAATATTCAGGGCCTTCCCTGGTGGCGCAGTGGTTGAGCTCTGGGCTGCGAAGCTGCCCACAGCCTCTGCAGCACCGGTTCAATCCCCGGCCGCCAGGCGAGGGTCCCACATGGCAAGCAGACCTCTCCTGCCGTCTGCCGCTCCCCTCAGCAGTGTATTCCATCACTCTGCCTGTTCTACTCCCCGCTCTGGCTCTGGTGAATTCTCTCACCCTTCCGCGCTTCTGACTGTACCCAGTGCTTGTATAAATAAATAAATAAATCTTTAAAAAAAAATGAAAGAAAATGTAGATAAACAAATCAAAATGATACTAGAGAACACTAAAAGCTAACCAAAGAGATAAAAATTCAGAAAAATGTATGAATGACATAAAAATAAAATGAATGTAAATCAAATAAAAATTGAAGCTTTAGTAAGAAAACAATAGAGTTGCAGCATGTGCAAAGATTCATAGGAGATAAAAATTCTGAAGAAACTTGAAGCAGAATAGACCAAATGGAGGCTCTACTCAATATTGAAGATGATAATACACAAAGGATGCAAGTGGAAAAAGCAACAGAGAAAGGAAGAAACACTTTGAGAAATATCTGGCTCTACTAGAAAAGGAAACATAAAAATAACAGGTATTCTAAAATGGAAAGAGAGAAAGAAGGAAATGAACATGAAGCTAAAAGAACAAATGTTACCCTAAATGTAATGAGACTGATATGAAAACAAACAGTTGTGAAGCTAGTAAATGTTCAAGACAAAGAAGGAATATTGAAAGTGACTAGATAATCCCACAGGCTTACATCAAGATAATCCCACAGGCTTACATCAGACAACTTGAAGAAACACTACAAGCAAGGAAAGAATGGAATGACATGTTCAAAATACTTAAAGGTTAAAAACTGCCTGTCAAGTATATTATTTCCTGTAAGATTCACCTTCATATATGAGGAAGAAATGAAGGTCTTCCCAGAACAAAACATAATTTGAAGGAGTTTTCCAAACCTCTACCTCCACTACAAGAAACCTCAAAAGGAACTCTCTTACTTAAATCAAGAAAAGCAAATCCTCTAATAAAAAATTAATAAGATGGTAGTAGCAAATAACCACAAATCAATCATCTCACTAAACAATAACAGACTGAACTCACCATCAAAGGCCTGTTATATCAACAATAAACCCAACTTTCTATGGTCTCCAAGGGACCAATCTGAGCTACAAAGTAGCTCCAAGTAAAATACTGACAAACAATCCTACCAGCAAGTGTCCCCCCCGTCAAAAAAAAAAAAAAAGTTAGGGACATCCATACATACCAAATAAATCTAAAAAAGATAAAAAGAGACAGATTAAATTTATAACAACAAAGAAGTCAATACACAGGGAAGACATAAGACTCCTCAATATATATGAACCAGACAAAGAAATATGATAATTTATATGGCATTTATTATTAAATCTGCAAATAAGCACTGGTAACGACACAATGGTTAAGAGAGGATTTTAACACCCCATTTTAATCAATGGACAAATCAACCAGATAGATAATCAACAAGGAAACAATAGCCTTGACTAAGGAAATCAACTACATGAGCTTAGTAGACATATATAGGGGAGTCAACATACAAAAAGCTGAGTACATATTATTCTCAAAAGCACATGGAACATTCGCCAATATACCACATTTTGGTTCACAAAACAAATGTCAAATATACATAAAGACTGAAATAATATCAAAGATTGTCTTTGATCACAATGGCTATCAAGAAAAAATTAAAAAAAATAAATACCTGGAACCAATGAAAATGAACATATGGGCTACCAGAACCTATGAAACACAGCCAAAACAGTACTAAGAAGAAAGTATATAGCAATAATACAGACCCATATCAGTAAGTCTGTAAGTGAAATGACAGTTTACAAAAATAAATAAATAAATAAATAAATAAATAAATAAATAAATAATTGGTTGGGTTCTTATATGCAAAGAACAAACTAGAAATGAAAAAAAATTAAATGTAATTTACTATTACATCACAAAATATTGAGTATTTAGTAGTTAACAAAGAAATTAAAGGATTTGTACAATATAAGCTCTAACATTGTGTCAAAAGAAATAGAAGACAGAGAAATGGAATGATATTCCCTGATCATGGGTACGATGAATAACATGTTATAAAATTGTAATTTTACCCAAAGCATTATACAGATTTAATGCAAGCCCTATAAAATTTCAATGACATTATTCAATTAAATAAAAGAAAAAACACTAACATTTATATGGAATCACTTAATGCCCTGGATAGTGAATAAAATCCTTTCAAAGGAGAGGAGTATAACACATCAGATTTCAAACTGTACTAAAATGTTATAGTAATCAAATGGTATGGAATTGGAATAAAAATAGATGCACAGATCAATGGAATAGAACTGAGAGCCCAGAAATAAATACACACTCATATGGACTGTTAATTCATGGTAACAGACCCTAGAGCACACTTTGGAGGAAGGACATTCTGTTCAACAAAGGATGTTAAAACTGGATAGTCACATGCAAAAGAATGAAAATTGGACCCCATATCACTTCATATACAAAAATTAACTAATACTGGAATAAAGACTTGATATATATTAACTGAAACCACAAATTACATAGAAGAAAGGATGGGAAGAAAACTCCATTGATTTCTCTGATGCCTTTTGGGAGTGCACTCCAATAGCAAGGGGAACAAAAGCCAAAGTAAATAAATAGGACTACACCAAAATGAAAAGCTATTAAAATAGCCAAAGAAATGCTCATTAAAATGAAAATACACCATATTTAATAAGAGAAAATATTTGAACATCATACATCTAACAAGAGGCTATTATCCAAGATCTAAAAAGAACTCTACAATTCAAGACAACAAAAGTAACCCAATCAAAAACTGCAGGAAAGTCTTTGAGAGCCTTCTCAAAGAAGGCATACAGATGATCATGAGGCACAGAAAAAAAAAAAAAAACACTCATTATCATGCATCATTAAGGAGCAAATTAAACCACAGAAAGATACCATATCAAAAATAGGAGGGGGCCTCCCTGGTTGTTCAGGGGGTTAGGCATCAGCACTATGAAGCTATCCGCAGCTGCGATAGCACAGCACAAATTTGATCCTGGCCAGGGAGCTACCCACATGGCACAGCAGACTTCTCCTCTCTCACCCACTACTCCCCTCATCAGTGTATTTCAGTAGGTCCTCCTGTTCTGTTCCCCACTCTGTCTCCGGTGGATCCTCTCACCCCCTGCACCTCTGGCCTACACCCCAGCTCTTGCATGCATAAATAAATCTTTAAAAAATATAGTAGAAACAAGTGTCAGTGAGTATGGCGAGAACGGAACACTTGTATACAGTTTGTGATTACGTATACTATTCCAGTCCCTATAAAAGTCAGTATAGAATTTCTCAAGATATTAAAAATAGATCTATCATATGATCCAGCAAATCTAATTCTAGGTATCTACCTGCAAAATTCAAAAACATTAATTGAATGGTATATACACACTCATATATTAATTACAACACTATTTACAATAGCCAAGTTATGAAAAAACTTAAGTACTCAAGATGACTAGATTGAAAATATGAGGTCGATCTACACAATGGACTATTACTCAGTTAAAAAAAAAATAAGACTTCTCAGATTTTTAAAAATATATGCATTCTTACCATTTGTACCAATACAGATGGAACTGAGGATATTTTGCCAAGTGGAATAAGTCACAAAAAGTAAAACAAATACCAGACTATTCAACTCACAAGTAGATTGTAGAGAAACAGAACAAATTGTCAGACAAGACCAAACAGAAACCAACCCTAGAAATATGACTGTAAAATGGAATCTACCAGAAAAGAAAAAGAATAAAAAGGAAAAGAGGGAAGGGCAGGAAAGAGGGAAAATGAAAGAGGGGCAGATGGAAAGAAGAGAAAGCAGGAGGAAAGAGGAAGGGAGAGAGGAAGGTTGGTTTGATGGAAAGATGATTGGGAGGGAGGAAAATGGAATCTAGGAAACAGTGACTCCAAGCAAAGGTACGTGATGCTGGACGCCCCAGCATTAGATAGCAGACCTAGAGAGCAATCTGTTCAGATTAGAGCAGGAGAATGTAAAGTTCCAAGAGGCAGGTTTCTGGGAAGAGGACCACAGAGAGAAGATTCTATCCCTGGGAATGGAAAACTAGAATATATAATGAATACAAATGTTGCAAGAAAAAAAGGAAGGTAATTAGAGACTGAGCAAAAATTAGGCAGGAAGTGTAATCCTGATTGTTCAGTGAAGTATTTTAATATAATCATAATAAACACTATTTGACTATAGATAAAGGACAACAATGTGATTACAAAAGAAGCGGCAAATAAAAGAATAAATTAAAATAGGAAAACCTAATGAGAACTGAATAAATTTGAAATTTAATGGAACTGTACTAAAGTTAATTTCCTGGCTTTGATCATTTAATTAAGTTTATACAGAATAGTAAGGGAGCTGGGTGAGGGATAAATGGAAATTTTATGTAGAATTTTTGAAAGTTTTGTAATTCTAAAATTGGATCTAAATAAAAAGTTAATTTAAAAATACCTACATAGTAGGAGTTTTTAAGGCAGTGTTTCAAAAATTAATGTCTAGTAATTAGATAGAATCAAATACAATTTCCATTTGCTTTTCCCATCTCAACTCACTGCAAAAGGCAGAACAGATGGTCTGCTGACTCTTACTTCAGGCCTCTCTCTGAGCCACTGTCCTCAAATAGTGTAACTATAGTCAAGTAAGTTGCAGGCAGAACATTTCTGAGAAAATTAACTTAGGAAGCAGACAAAGGGAAGCTTCCCACAGTAGTGCCATTTGTAAACTCTTCTCTGAACTCTGAATCCCTCACAGCACATGCTCCCTTCTAGCCAAGAGACCTCACACATGCAGATTCCACATCTACTTGCCCTCATTTCAAGGTTAGACATCCCCCGCAATACAGTCATCCAATGCCATCTGTCGTGGTCATGAGCTAGCTAAAAGCACTCTGAAACTGCCTTCCAAAGCTAATTGAGCTGCTTTAAATATTTAAAGAGACAGAAATGGAGTTGCACCAAGGATGGTTTGACTAAATATTTTTAAATGCTCTTTTCTAGTGGGTAGTAAACTACTTTCTCTCTTCTCCTTCTCAGAGAAACCCATCTCATCAGATTATCACTGTAATTGAACTGGATTGGTCTGGGAACCCTGCCATATTACATCACTGAGAGTGAGGAAGAAATGATTTCTGGGAAATCAGGAAAACCATTTTAAAATAATTTTGCCAATACAAATCTTAAAATCTGGGAATATTGAAAAAATGTATCTATGAAGATAAATATATTGAACAAACAGAATAGCATGGATTTGGCCTCCTACCTTAAAAACCTTAGGAATCAAATGTTTTAAAATATATTGTTGTGACTTTGTAGCATAACCTCTATAGTGCAATGTGTAAGACTGCTGTCAATAGTCAGAATTTTAGCTACAATAGATCTAGTTTCATCAGTTTACAAAACCAATAATCTCCATTTAATCATATTTTAGGCTGTTTTTGCTGTACTGTGCTGTCTTATACTAGGCTGACTTTACTTGAAGTTTTTGCTTTATCATCCTTAGAAATTCTTTTTTTTTTAAAAAAAAAGATTTATTTATTTATTCAAGAACCAGGCCAGATGTGCAGGAGGGTGAGAGGATTCACAGAGTGGGGAGCAGAACAGGCAGACCGACCGAAACACACTGCTGAGAGGAGCAGCGGGCAAGACAGGATTTAGTGATTTCTGTCACTAAATTGAGGCCACAAATCACACTGACTCAGATCATTACATTTGTTTTGTTTTGAGAGTGCACTGAGGTATAATTTACATATCCAACTATTGTAACTGCACAATTCAAAGATTTTTTTTATTAAGTTTACAAAGTTGAACAGTTACATGCATACACAATTTTTAGTACATTTCTATATCCCTAAAATATTCTTTGTGTTCACTCACAGGGAAGTTCGCTTCCAGACTCCATGCCTAGGAAACCAGTAATTTGTCTCTATAGATTTGCCTGTTCTGGACATTTCATGTAAATGCAATCTATTCAATCTGATTTATTGTACTTAGCATAATGTTTCAGAGGCTTCCATATGGTGTAACTTGTATCAATTGCTTGTTACTTTCTGTTACCAAAGAGTAAAATGGGTATACACAGCCCTCCTTTCATTTTGCTATTTGATGGATATCCACTGATAGATATTTAGATTGATTGGAATGTTGGCTACTATAAATAAATTTCTTTTTTTTTAAAGATTTATTTATTTATTTATACAAGCACTGGATACAATTAGAAGCGTGGGAGAGTGAGAGAATTCATCAGAGCTAGAGGGGGGAACAGAACAGGCAGACTGACAAAATACACTGCTGAGGGGAGCAGCAGGCACAGCAGGAGAGGTCTGCGTGCCATGTGGGACCCTTGCCGGTGGCCAGGGATTGAACCAGCACTGCAGAGGCTGCGGGCAGCTTTGCAGCCCAGCGTTCAACTGCTGTGCCACCAGGGGAGGCCCTATAAATAAATTTCTATGAGCATATGGGTACATATGTTTGTGTGACCATAGATTTTAAATTTGCTTAAGTGTAAAATTGTTGTGTTTTAATATAATTTCATATTTTCACTTTTTAAGAAAAATGCCAAAATGGTTTTCCAAAGCGCTTAAATTATTTAACATTGCCACTAGCAGGGGAATGCATGAGGGTATCATTTTCTCTCCACCCTCACCAACACTGCTAATATTCATTTTTTGATAATAGCCATTCTTTTGGATGAGCAGTGTTATCCCATCATGGTTTTAATTCGTAATCTCCTATTGAAACATAATGTTAAACTTCTTTTTGTGCCTTAATAACTATTCTTGTTTTTTAGTGAAACATGTATTCAGATATTTTACCATTTTTTATAATTTATTTCATTTTAACACCTAGATCAAGTTCAGATACTGCGTCTTAAATAAGAAATTGTATTTGTTTTATTTTTTAATCTAATCAGGTGTTTTCATAATTATTAAACTGTGAGTATATACACAGATAAAATGTTACTCATTGTTCAATGTTGTTCATTGTTCATGGACTCATGAATATGCAGGATCACAGTGATGATGCTTTAAGGACATCTGATGAAAAGTCTACACCAGTTTAGAGTATTATGTAAATTTCAATTATAATCTGCAATTCTCATTTTTTAGCAGCAAAAGAGGTACTATTAAAGTGGTTAATGTTTCTTTAGTCTTAACAATTATTTTTTCCTCATATTGATGAGTTGTAGAATCATCATTTTAGTCTCTTCTCATCTTTTACATTATTGCTTACATTATGGAAAACTGGGCTGCTTTTTTAAAAAATCTGGCAATGTCTAAATTTATTTTAGAGCAAGAACAATATATAGCTGTCATCTGGGACTTTTTAAAACAATCTTAGCTGGGTTGAGAATATAGCATTAAGAGCTCTTTTGTTTTGTCCAAATCAACACAATAAAGTCATCCCCGGTAACACATAAATCTATTTATAATAACACATAAATCTATTTATAAAATATAGACTATTTCCAGTATTTTCCTGTATTTAGTAACACAGGCATATATGTAATAGAAAGTACTGCTGATAGGGCAAGAGAAACCCTGACTTAGGAAGGCCCTAACTAGCCAGATATTAATATTCAAAGATTGGGTAAACAATTTAAGTCAGTAAAGCAGTAATATAGAATTCTTAAGAAACTGAGAATTATGTACTTCATTCTCCATTCTGGTTATTTCATTTATAGCTTTACTATTATCAATCACAGTTGTTTGTCTTATTTCATGGAAGAAATAAAGATTATTTGGAGTAGTACTATGAAGGTACAGGAAACTCCTATCCCAATAACAAATTTTATCCATGGAAAAAACTCAATAAAAATGCAAAAGCTTAAATAAAAGAGTACACTGGATTTCAGACATATTTATCCTAGCATTTTTTAAGAAAACTTACCAAAATTCTTCATAAAACAACAGGCTTTATAAAACATTATACAGTATTGTGTGTACAGAAGCAAATATATATTCAAGTTATTTGTCAAATTATGTGATGTGTTTCTGTCATACCCTTTCATTTCGGGAAAGTAAATAATCATCTGATTTCTTCTTACCTAACCATCTGTTGTTAGCATATTTTCGACAATAGGAGGAGAAACTAATATGCTAAATGTCAATACATTCTCCTTAAATCAGATAGTTTTTGCTATGTTTCAACATTATGGTGTAAGTCTCCCCAAAGTGGGCCTCTTATCATCTTGGTGTGGGAACTGAGTTCATCAAGGCCCTGGGAACCTCAGAAGGTCTATTAATGGTAATCATTACTTAACGAATGCAGATTGTTTGGTCAGTAAAGGCCTTGTAGTTGCTGTCCTTGCCTAAGTCCTCCAGCACCCCCTAATTGAAGAAGTGATCATCAAATCCTAAACTTCTGCCCTTCTACTCCTTCTACTCCTAAAATTCTGCTTCTTCTAATCCAAGAAGCAATCACTGTTCTCACTCTTTTTGTCACTTAGAGGAATGTAGTTGGGTCGGGGTAGGTCTCCTCATTTCTATATTTATCAGTAAACATGTTCTTTCTAAGAATCTCTACTTTCAAAGTAAAGATGCAGTCACCCCCTCCTTGTCTGTCATGTGAATTTTCCCCCTCCCCCTTCTCTGTCCTTGTGCCCCAGATCCCCAAATACAAGATTGCTGGTCTATTCCATATTCTTTAGAATTACAACCAAATGATTTCTCTACATGTATGTGTAGGGCAAGTGAAGAAACAGTTTTTTCAGGCAGCACTTCACTGTGACCTTGCAGCACAGGTGGTTAGTAGATAATACACAGCAGAGATATGGTCCACATGTGGGAAAAGCAGTCACAGCATGCTTAGAGTGGCACATGCTATAAATGTTGCTGCTGCCTGTATCTTGTCCGCTGCTGCTTTCAATAAAGACTTGATCCCCTGCCAGGAGCTTCCTGACCCTTTTATCTCATGAACCCAGGTATGTTTCTGGTTGGTGCTCCACAGTATGTTATTAAATTGATTTTTTTTAAAAAGATTTATTTATTTATGCATATAAGAACTGGGTGTAATCCAGCGGTGCTGGGGGGTGAAAGGATTCACCAGAGAGAGTGGGGAGCAGAACAGGCAGATCTACTGAAATACAGTGCTGAGGGGAGCCGGGGCGAGGCAAGAGAGGCATGCTGCACCACATGGGTTGCTCCCTGCCTGGCTGGGGATTGAAATCATGCTGCAGCGTCTGGTGATAGCTTGATAGTGCTGTCTTTAACCTCTGCACCACCAGGGAGGCCCTATTAAATGGATTTAATAACCGATCCTTTCCTAATCTGTCTGATACTGTTCTAATGACTAGTATAGTCCAGGAAGAACGCAGCAGGGTACAGGATTATTTCTTTTGTACCCCCAAAAACGTCATGTTATTTTGCATTTATGTTAGCACATAGGGGCACTCAGAGACTCCAAACTATTAAGGGATGCATGCTCTAAAAGGCGTTCAATCATCTGCCACACGAAGGAAGCAGACTTTTATTAGCAAAGAGAAGATATTCCTAGTAATAGGTTCCTAATAAAATCTCCAGTTACCCATCCACTTATAGTTAAATGCCCAAACAGGTTCATTCTGAAATGGGATGCTTTGAGGCCTGGAAACTTGCCACAAGACTAAGTTACCTTCTGTGGAGAACTACACTAGACTGGTGAACTGCATGGCAGCACAAACCACAAGTGTGCCCTCCAGGTGAGAATGCAAAGTCACAGGAGGGAAGCTTCCACAGCATCCTGAGGGACTTAGGAGCCTCCAGCTGTTGACTCAAGACAGGTGGTAATTTGGGACGCACAGGGAGCATTACTGCTAGGTCAGGGTAGGAAAGAAGGAGAGAAGTCTTTCTCATTTTCTAAATAAATTGGCATAAGAGTTATAAGATTTCTCTATAAATTCAGAATTAGATAGTTTGCAAATATTTTCTCTCAGAACTTGCCTTGTCTTTTCAATTTCCTAATGATGTATTTTGATCCATTTTAAACTAATCATATGTATGACATAAGGTAAGGATCTAAATTCTCTGTTTTGCATGTGGATATCTAATTGTCCCAGTATTATTTGTTCAAAGCAAACAAACAAACTGTCTTATATTTCAATTGACTTTGTAGCTGGACCCCCTCCATTTTGTATCAAAAAGTCTCCTCTAGATTAAAAATTAAAAATAAGTGGAAGTAAATTTTACCCTTTGTTCTCTCTTCCCTCTACTCCCACTTCAAGATTAACTGTTAACTGTCTCCACCTGCATTCCTGGGAACAAGGAACCTGATACTGTTGAAACCCTAATAAAAGGTTCTGTGCCCCTCAGGGGCTGACAGTGGCATCATAAACAGAAATCTGCTGATTGCTGAGAAAACTCCCTCGTGGGAAAGTCAAACACCTTGACTCATGTTGCCTAAACTGCCCAGCACCTCCTTGGACATGAGGACTTGAAGCCCTTGCTTCCCTCACATTCCTCAACACTTACTTAATCCCAGCACTCCCAGAACTGTGTTTTTGTTTGTTTTTTGGGGGGTGCCTATCCCACCATCAACCTGGATGGGCATCTTGAATAAAGTCCTCAGTGAAAAGACATTTCTCATGTTTCATAGTTCGGCTTTCTTGGTACCACTGAAAGACCTGGTTTGGTCATTTACACCTGACTTTGTGAAAAAGTAAGCATATACTTTTTATATCTTTATACCACTGATTTGTAAGTCTACTCTTAAGCCAATACCACACTAATTTTCAAATTTCTTGGATATTCTTAATTCTTTGCATTTCCAAATAAATTTTAGGATAAGTTTGTCAATTCTAGAAATAAAAAAAAAATCTACGGAGACTAAGAGTTTGTGTTGACTCTATAGATTAATTGGAGAATTACCATCTAGGTTCTATCAAGTCTTCAAGTACATAAACAAGTACATTTTTAATTTATGTGTTTCTACTTCTTTTGTTACATGTATTCTAAAGTGTTTGGCACTTTTTGACACTACTCTGAATATAATTCTGTTCTAATTTTCATTGCTGAATTATTCATTACTAGTATATAGACATGGAATTTGTTTTGTAGGTCACTGGTTTTATAAAATTAAATCATAGTTATTTCACAGAATTTGTATAATGATAAGGAAAAAAAATTCTTTGGAATAATCTCTGCTTCCTACTTTAATATCATTTTTCATCATTCGTAACTCAAAGTCTGCGTGCCCTTGCACTGAACTTTGGCGGGACACTGCAACAATATGATGTGTCTTGCTTAAATTTAACTTAAATCTCAAGTCTATACATTACCTCATCTTATAGACATTTCCTGATATTTCTCTACCTTCCCCACCACTAATCTTTCACTGTAAAATACCTATGCACATGCCATGTGCCTGCACACACACACACAAACACAGAGGTACCTGTAATGTGCACCCAGATTTCTAAAAATAGACATCTGTTATTTCTTTTCTTTATTATATTTTAAACTAAATTATATATATATACATATATATATGTGTGTGTATATATATATATATATATATATATATATAGAGAGAGAGAGAGAGAGAGAGAGAGAGACTGCGTCACCATGTATAGAAAAGCCATTCATCTTCTTCCACAGTAGCAGAACTCCCAAGTTTTCATTAGGCTCATAGCAAAAATCTAAAAATCTATCTCTTAGCCTGTCTTGCAGCTGAGTACAGCAGTGTGACTGTGTCATAGTTAGTAAGTAGGAGTTTATAAGATAGCTCCTGGAGATCTTTCTGGAAAAAAAAAAGGGGGGGGGCATTTTTTTTCTCTTTCCTTTGTTATCTTTTTCTTCTTGTTGTTAGCTAGAACCAGAACTGGTAGCTGAAGCTATCCTGCAGTGACTATCGTAATCAGGTGACCTAGGAAATGGAGGCCCACACAAAGCAAAACAGCAATACAAAAGGAGCTTTGGTCTCTATATAGCAGTCTGGACTCAATATAGCCTACTTCTGGACTTTCCATGAGAAGAATATTCTGCCTGATTTAAGCTACTATTTATTTGAGTCTCTGTTATCTATCACCAAACTTAGTCCAAACAGATACACCCTCACCATACCTTACTGCATCCTCACTGTTGGTATTACCCTCTTATTGCAGGGGCTTAATTTATGCTGATTTGTTGCACAAGGGTAACAAAAATATTTTTGTGGAGGAGATGAACAAACTTCTTGGCATATCAGTTAATCTCATGTTGCACCATACAGTCACCAAAACTATTTCCAGATTTTTAAAACCATAATATTTGAAGTGTCAAATTTGTCCTTAAAATATTTGTGTTTTGGGCCTCCCCTGGTGGCGCAGCGGTTGAGCACTGGGCAGCCTCTGCAGCGCCGGTTCGATCCCCAGCCGCCAGTGAGGGTCCCACATGGCGTGACAGACCTCTCCTGCTGTGCCCACTGCTCCCCTCAGCAGTGTATTTCGTCAGTCTGCCTGTTCTCTTCTCCGCTCTGGCTCTGGTGAATTCTCTCACCCTCCCGTGCTTCTGACTGTACCCAGTACTTGTATAAATAAACAAACAAACAAATAAATAAATAAATAAATCTTTTAAAAAATGATTTTCATGTTTTTAAAATCTAATTCACATTTTATTTATCAGAATATTAAAAATATGAGTTTTGATATAACAGAAAAAAGTGACTACATAAATGATACCATGGATATTTAAGAAAGAGAAGGCTGTAATTGAATACAATAATACATATCACAAAGTCAATATTGTTAGTAATAATGTGTCAGTCATTGAACAATTTGAATCCATATTTGGAAAGCTGAGATTCAGAGAGCTATGGGATGATACAGTTAAACATACCACGGATGCTCATTTCTCTTAAAACCTTGTTATTCAATCCTAATAAGGATGTCTGCATACCAATATCACGCAATATCACATATAGTATGATATTTATTTCTTGATTTTTGTATTTCTAGTTTAAAAACACATTAGTTACAGGCAAGGAAGGCCTCCTACCTCATTAATTTATGTACATTATTAGTCACTAAGCCATAAATCACGTTTGTGCTGGGCATGTTTTGATTTGACAGACGAAGAATCCGGAATTAGGCAAACATAGGTAGAAGCTTCCAACATTATTATCAAATTTAAGTTATATTCACTAAAGAAGCAATATGAGTTTGGTTTGAATTTACAGCTGAAATAGATTAAAACTTGGACATGGGGTTGAACAGAAAAACTTCCCGTATGTCAAGGCTCAACATAATTTTAATACCAAAAAAAACAATCCATGTTTATCTTCAATGTATATAAATTTCAGGAGTAAAACCTATGATCTGTTAAAGTTACAAATAAAAGCTATCTTCTTTCTTCCCCAAAGTTATTCTTTGTCCCTTTATTTCATTATATAACATTTCCCATGAGCGTAGGCCAAGCAAAATGTACATCAAGCACTTATAAATGGTCTTTTTTGAGAAAGTGATTTAAGGACACAGATAAGTAGGTCAGAGCTTATTGTGCAAAAACTGGAAAGAAAAAAAATACAGAAAATTATTAGCTAATAAGCCAACTCTAAGTACCACAAAATAGAAACCTGCTTTTTTTTATGGTCACATTCGAGAAACATTCAAGAATCAGAATTACTTCTGGAGCACAGAATTATTAAATCCCAGATAAGAATATTTAATTAAAAACTAATTTATAATACAGAAAGTAAAATTTAGGGAAAAATAAAATTTTGGGCCTCAGCTCATACCTATCTTTGTCCAGATTTAAATGAAAATGACACTAGGCAGGAAAATAATAGCCAGTTCTGCCTGACTGAGGAGCACCTGCCTCTGACCAACTGTCCACGTATATCAAACCTCATTCACACAGATACTGTTTCCTTTGGAGGCCCCATCAGGACTCTTATTTGAAAATCTCCATTATTAGAGGCATATTTTATATTCCTATGTTTTTCTAATATAAACCACAGGTCTTAATTGCAAGTGACTATACAGAAAATAAATGAAGAAAACCGGACAGAGTTAAAATAACTTATTAAAATTAAGAAATGCTCTTTGGTACTGGATGATGATTCCACCAGAAAAGCAAGGGAGAGGACTGGGGTAATCAGACAACCCTAGCAGTTTCACTATAGTCTTATATACTGTGTCTAAATGCTTTCTGAGGAAAGGATAGTGCATGATACACTCCTGGACATAAATGCCCAAGTGTAATTTGTGCCAGCAAAGATATAAGTATGGTTTTTCATATGTTCTGAAATCCTCTGGGAAACAAAGGGTGGCTTGCTCTTCTGAGAATTCCAGCCAGCTTGGGCAAATCAGAATTATCACGGTCTTTGCACATATCCTGAAATTAAAAAGTCTTCCTGCAGAAGCCAAGAAGTCCATAAGTAAAGACAGTCCATGGGACTAAGCCTGGCAGCTGAGGGACAATTCACTTCCCCTGCTCATCCCTTGGGCCCTCACATGCACTGCGAGAAAACACAGCGCAGCATGTAAAGCGTGACAGAGATGGAGGGGTGCTGTCGGACCAGGAGCTATCTGCAGCCTGCCAACCTAAACCTACACGATCTTATATAATCTGTCCCTCTTCCTCTCTCTCATTTGCACATGTGCTTTTAGCGATATAGGGAGTAGAAGCAGAAAGAAACTGAAGCAGGAGTGGCTACAACTGCTGCCTGAAAATACTATGATCATGTGCAGGTAGGTCTTGGTGACTATCATGTGGTTTGCTTTCAGCAAACCATATGGGACCAGCAACTTTGTACCATCAAAACACCTTAAGGACAACTTTACTATGTATACTTCCTGTTGCCCCAAGAATGTATTTATTTATTTATTTATTTATTTTAGATTTTTATGTATGTATATATTTGTTTGTTTGTTTGTTTGTTTATTTATACAAGCACTGGGTACAGTCACAAGTGCTGGAGGGTGAGGGAATTCACCAGAGCCAGAGCGGGGAACAGAACAGGCAGACTGACGAAATACATTGCTGAGGGAAGCAGCAGGCGTGGCAGGAGAGGTCTGTCATGCCATGCGGGACCCTCACCAGTGGCCAGGATCGAACCAGTGCTGCAGAGGCTGCGGGCAGCTTCGCAGCCCAGTGTTCAACCGCTGCGCCACCAGAGGAGGCCCGCCCCAAGAATTTAAATAAATTTACTAACCCTCATTTAACTCATTCCACTATAATCTATTGACTGTCCCACAAGGAAACAGAATTAACAAAGAAAATTAAGAATTTTATGAAATAAATATAGGTGTAACATACAGAAATGTTAAAGGTGGAAAACAGAGAGATGAGACACTAAAAGTATGATGAGTTTTTGAGATGTGTAATAGAACATTTCTAATTGCCCATATTCGACTGTCCACTTAGCATCCGAAAAGCTCTTAGACTCATTTATAATCCTCATTGCCACTATATTGACTCCATGTCATTAACCTCTCTTGTTCTAATCTAGATGACAGCATCTTTTAATTGACCTCCTTGTCTCCAATGTGAACTCATCCAAGATGTTCTCCATCCAACATGCAGAATGACCTTTATAAATTAAAATTCTAATTGTGTCTCTCCTCCATCTAAAATCCTTCAGTATCTTCTTCTGACAGCCTTCCAGGAGAAAGCACAAAAATTCCAAACTTTTAGTGTCTTTTTCACATCCCTATATAAACTGACTTTTTAAAAAAAGATTTATTTTTATTTATTTATGCATACAAGAACAGGGGTACAGGCCAAAGATGCAGGGGTTGAGAGGATTCTCCAGAGACAGAGTAGGGAACAGAACAGAAAGACTGACTGAAATACACTACTAAAGGGCAAGACAGGAGAGGTCGGCTGCGCCATATGGGTTAGCTCCCTGCCTGGGGATTGTACTCATACTGCAGGGGCTGCTGATAGCTTGATAGTGCTGAGACTTAACCCCTTGTGCCACCGGGGAGGTCCTAAACTGATTTTTTTTCTGCTCCAGACAAATGAACTATTTGTATTACCCAAATATGCCAGATCTTGGATGTCTCCATTTCCTTCCACTAGTCACTCTTTTTGCCAAGTACGAACTGTCCTTGTTCTTAGTGAAGATCAGTCATTCTCAAGGGATAGCCGCAGTATCAACAAGGGGAGATTTCACCCAGACCTTCTAAATCAGAAATGGGATCAAGAAACTGAAAACATGAATACTGTACATCTCATATACCTGTGTTTATCACACTTATGTTAGAGAAGACAAAAAATATAAAGTGCTAGAAGAAAAAAGAAAAAAAATCTTAAAAACATTACTACCATATTTAGCACACATGTGGCAGGAGTGAAGAGCATTAGGTTGCTTTTTCAGGATAAAACAGAAGTGGCTGTTTTAGAGTCAATGAATAATTAGCAGGGCCCACGGCCCTAGGAGTCCAATAAACATTATGGAAACCAGTTCTGCACCTCAACTGTCCTAGGAGGTCAAATGCTCCATTCTCACCATTTCACAGAAGATGAACATGAGATCCAACAAGTAGAAATGGTTTGCTCAGTATCAAACATGGGGTCAGGGGAAAATTGAAATTGGAGTGTTACGGGAAAAATGCTGCATGAAAAACAGCTGAGACTGGATGGACAGCAAAGTTGCATGATAAGCATGAAAGTGCCGCACTTAATCTTTCAGTGACTTGATGTTGTGGTTTAATCACCCTGCCACCAGAAGTGACACCCTGTGTGGGGTATATGATTCTAACCATCTAGCTCAAGTAAATGATAAGCAGGATGGAGCTAGAGAGTTTGTTCTTTAAACACGGTGTCAATATGTACATATGAGTGTGCAAACACTATTTGTAAGAAAATGATGCATATCAGCTTCAAAGAGGATGCTGTTTCTAAGGTAGTAAGGATATGAAAGAGTAGATCTCAGAAATTTGTCCACTAAATGTGCATTTAATTTTAAAGATAACAAATAAAGATTTATAGACAATGCATGACTATATATCCTATGTTCAGGAATTTTACACATGATTATATAAATATATACATAATATAAACATATATTATATATAAACTATATATTATATATGGGGAGAGAGAGAACATTAGGACTTTACAGGTATACTTGCGATTGTGCTTTATCATGCTTTGGTTTGTGGCAATGCCATGGTGAACAAATCCATCAGAGACATTTTTCCAATAACAGGCTCCAGTAATGTGCTCGTTTTTCCAATAACATGCTTATTTAATTAGGGTACGTATAATACTTTTTGACATTATGCTATTGTGCACTTAACATATTATATCATAGTGTAGCCATAATTTTTATATGCACTAGAAACCAAAAAATCTGTAACTTACTTAATTGAGATGTTTTCTTTATGGCAATGCTCTGGAACTGAACCGATAACATCTGTGAAGTGTTCATATATTCAACACAGATCTATACTTAGGAATAGAATTATAACATCAAACATATAGTAAAATTGTTACAAGACAGTGCTACTTAAAACATTAAGCTATGATCTTTTATAACATTATTTTAAGTTACAACATGAAAAATAAAGGAAGTGCTATTACTTGGGGATAAATATTAATGTAAACAAATCACTTCTCTGCTTCCTGAACTACCTCAACTCCCTTAAACAGGACAACTCCTTTTGGCTTCTTGGGCTTCAGGGAACCTGACATCAAAATGCCAACATTTCTTCATTTACTTCACAGGTAGTAAATGTGCCATCCTCAGGAGGTCAGAACTAATTAAGAAGAAGATCTCAGCTCCCCAGCACTCAGCCTCCCAGCACTCCCAATCAGCTACAATCATCTGTCTGCTTCCCTCCAGATCCTCTGCATCTCTTAGGAAAAATGCATTTCCTAACAGGAGAAGCTTCACACTTGATAAACCAAGTAAAAGAAACAGCCCTTCTCTGACATGTGGCCACATCTAGCCTCCTGATTCTAAGCATTGTTTTATTTTCTATTAGCAATGCCTTAGAAAATAAGGTTGGCTCAGTATTTCTTGAGGTATAAATTATTCAGAGTTGTTTTCAAAATTTATCTCAACATTCCATGAATGGGAAGAGTGCATGTCTATGGAGTTGCCCCCTTTCAAAGTGGGGCTGCTTTGCCTTTCTCTACTGTCTCCTGAGAGTTCTCAGCAACCTTGTGGAAGAGCCAGATGTCCCAAAAGTACCTTTGGGAGTTTGGTGATCTTAAAGAACTTCCTTCGCTCTTCAAGGGTGTATAAGCCATATAAGATCTTTACATCCCACCTTTATGAACAATGACTCAGATCCTGGAGTCAATGTATGCATGTTCCACACATGTTAATAGAATACCAGACCTCTATTTTCTATGTTTCTAAGAAGCCTATTTGTTTATGTGGTTACTGCCAGAAAAGCAGCAATCAAGGAAGAATTAATGTATTTTATTTTCTCACTAGTAATGACATGCTTTCTTTCTGAAATTTATTTTCTAAACATTTGTGATTTCTTTTATTTCTCTTGATTCCCTTTTGTGCCTTTTGTTTACTTCTCTCCCACACCTCTTCCTCAACCCAACCATGATTTCTATCTTTATCCTACTGAAGGTGACATAATCAGATACTTACACCTGGCATTTAAACTGGAGAAGCAGAGCTGATGAGCCTCATCTTAATTATTTGGGAAATTTAATTAAAATGTAGCTCCATATTGGGCCTCCCTGGTGGTGCAAGGGGTTAAGACGCAACCTATGAAACTAACTGCAGCCTCTGAAGCATGAGTTCCATCCCCAGCCAGGGAGATACCCACATGGCACAGCAGACCTCTCCTGACTTGCCCGCTGCTCCCCTCAGCAGTGTATTTCAGTCAATCTGCCTGTTCTGTTTCCCACTCTGTCTCTGGTGAATCATCTCACCCACCCCCCACACCTCTGGCCTGTACCCAGTTCTTATATGCAAACAAATAAATCTTTAAAAAATAAAGTTCTATCCTTATACACCCTCTCCTTTCATAGTCAATAAGTCACCAAGCACCAGGGATTCTTCCTTGTAAGAGTTCATAGGTAATAAATTGTTATTTTAAGTGCAATTGGAAATCAGTTTGTTTTTTTTAGCAGGAAGATGACATAATTAACTTTTGAAAGATCACTCTGGCTTTTAGGGGTTACAAGAATGGAAACATACGGACCAGCTGGGAGATTAATACAATTATTTCACAGTCAGAACTAGAAGAGAAAGTAATAGATTTGGATCTATTTTGTGAGGTGTCAAAATGACTATAGTTAATGGTTTAGAATGAAGAGAATGGGGATGGAGAGAAAAAGGGATAAATCACTGAATCTATTTAGTTTCTATCTTGGGCAACACCTGTTAGAATTGCTCTTGAATATAAATAGGGAACAAAGACAGAGGAGAAGGAGAGGAAATCAAGAGTTCTGTTTTGGTTCCCTTCTGATCTAGACATCCATTAAATATTCAAATAGAAATGAATAAGGATAGTCACTTTTTTTTTTTTTGTGGAAGGCAAGAATCTGAAAACAATAAAATTGGAGCATCCAGCAAAGATATTTTTTATTATAAGAAGTGACTCTTGATTCTGTTTGGAGGCAACACATTTTATTACTGAGAGAATTTTTATTTTCCCAGAGGATCATAAAATATGCAAATACTCAGCAGAAATCTTTCTGGATGCAGAGGTGGTAGAAGACAAAAATAATGAAACATGATACCGTAAAAGAGCTACTTTGTGTTGGGTAGATTTTGTGTCTGCAGATTGTATCTCTTAAAACAAACTTTTGTTTCCAAGTATGGAATTAGACTGACCTATACAACTGTGTATGTTATTTTTTCCTAAGAAATGGTGTCTTTGGTGATGGACTTTGGTTGAAGATAGCGTGGAATATCTATCTTCAACCAAATAGGAATTGATATTCCAAACAATAGCAGGAAGGATATGTAAGCCACAGAGTCTACTTGAAGGTGAGACATAACTGTAAACAGGAATGGAACCTGGTTCAATTTAGTCTACCTGTATTTTTCTAATTGTGTGTATTTCTAGAAAATAACTCAGCATTGAAAAAAATGTACTGTTGCTTCACTATGTGATTTAGCATAATGGTGATTGAAATCCTGGGACTACATGTACTGGTACTGTAAGTAGAAGATGAAATTTCTTCTGAAGGAGATAATTTCACTGTCATATTCCAATGAAGAGATTCATTCCAGTATTGATACACTTTAGGAAAGCATGTATTAAACTACAACAAATAGAGAAAAGATGTTCCTCTTGCTTAGAGACCTAGAGGAGAGGTATGGCTCTAGCCATTATTGGGGGAATATCTGCATGTAAACAATCCGCTAGCAGTAAATATATCGACTTCTGCAACATGGCAGTAGAGCAGAATCTAAAGGTTCTGGCCATGTCAATGGTCATATCTAGTAGACATTATATTAATAAATGGTTCTTTTTTTAAGATTTATTTATTTATTTATACAAGCACTGGTACAGTCAGAAGCGCGGGAGGGTGAGAGAATTCACCAGAGCCACAGCGGGGAGCAGAGCAGGCAGAGGGACCGAAGTACACTGCTGAGGGGAGCAGCAGGCAGCAGGAGAGGTCTGCGGGACATGTGGGACCCTCCTCCGGTGGCTTGGGAGCAGCTGGGGATCGAACCAGCGCTGCAGAGGCTGCGGACAGCTTCGCAACCCAGCACTCAACCACTGTGCCACCAGGAGGCCCAATAAATGGTTTTTTTTGTGTTGTTTTCTTCTGTTATCACTAACATATTATGGAATTATGTAGTTGTAATAATAGACCAAAGCATCATCAATCATTTCTTTGAAAGAGATGGTCACATGTTGTTGTTCTTACCAGAAGTGCCAGGACAGGAAGCCCAGGATGAGGCCTTGTAATAGCTTTCTTGACATAACACAATCATTTTAGTGGTGTGTGGGACCATGAAAAATAGCCTTAAATTCAATTTAACTAGCATTAACCTAGGTTCCTTTTCCTAATTGAAACAAAACAAAAACAAAACAAAAAACGAAAGGTTGGGGGCAGATGGCAATGACAGATTTCCTAATTATCTTTAGAAAGCTTAATGAGAAAATAATTTTAAAATCGTAGTTTTGGGGATGAAATGCAAAAAGAATGCCTTGTATCAATGTATTTGTTTTATAGGCTCAACATATAAATTCTGGATTCATGTTCCATATGCATGTTGCATGAATGTGTATTCTACAATAATGACTACTATGAACTCTCAACATTGTCAAATTGAGAGATAATGTCAATCAAGTCTCTGTATTCTCAAAATTTTCATCTACTTGTTCTCTCAGTGACTGGAAAGTAATTTCAAAAAGTTTGGTCTTTGTCCTTTATTTTCCAAAAATTTTTCTTTATATATATTAAAGTTATTTTGTAAGGTGCATTAACAATAAAAATCATTATGAATCATAAGATTGACCTTTTAATCATTATCTTACTTATTTATTCATGGTAACTCTCCTGTCTTGAAATCTACTTTGATATTTATATAACTAAGCAAGTTTTCCATTTATAATGGGTTTCCAGTGATATACTTTTTGGTCCACTTACTTTTAATTGATTTGTATCTTTATATTTAAAATACATATATGTAGATATAAAATGGTTGATTCTTGCTTTTTTTAATTGTCAAAGAATTTTTGCTCTTTTAGATAAAGTATTTAAAATCTCTAGTCCATTTACAATTATGTAAATAATGATATAGTTATATTTCAGTACCATCTACTATCTTTTAATTTGGTTCCTCTTGCCTTTCTTTCATTCTCACTCATTCCATATAGTCTAATGTATTCCTATCTCCTCTCATGAATTCCACCCAAGGTTGATTGAAATATAATTGATATATAATATTGTGTAAATTTAAGATGTACAATGTAATTATTTGGCACACATATTATAATACAAAATGATTACCACATTAGGGTCACATATATCATTTCACATAAATACCTTGTGTTTGTGTGGTGAGAATATTTAAGACCTATTTTCTCAGAAACTTTTTAAGTATATAATAAATGGTAAATACTTACCCTACTTTAGCATCGGCATTATACATTGTTTCCATTTCTAATAGGGCCCTAGAATGGTGCATTAAGAAGGATAGAGGTTATTCTTTTTTAAAAAAGATTATTTATTTATGCATACAAGAACTGGGATACAGGCCAGAGATGCAGGGGGGTAAGAGGATTCACCAGAGACAGAGTGGGGAAAAGAACAGGCAGACTGACTGAAATACACTGCTGAGAGGAGCAGTGGGTGAGACAGGAGAGGTATGCCTCACAATGTGGGTTGCTCCCTGGAGGGCTGGGGATCAAACTCATGCTGCAGAGGCTGTGGTTTGCTTCATAGTGCAGTGCTTAACCCTTGCGCCATCAGGCCTCAGGATAGAGGTTATTCTGCATGGACCTTGGAGCAGAGAAGATTGGGTCTGCTATGGCGGCTGAAGCATACTGCCTATCTTATCCTCAGGATTACTGTCTTGAGGATCAGCAGTACTACTCATTCTCTGAAATTATAACTTTCCAGACACTTAGAAGTAAAAATCCCAAATCAAATAAAGGCCGGGAGCAGAAATCTAGTGATTTTCTTTCTAGTCTGAGCATCAAGTAGGATTTTACCTGTTCTTCTATCTGATTTTATGCAACTTAACTCCAGAATCCTAAAAACAAACAATATTATTACTAATAACTCTGAGTGAGAACCACGGTCATTTACTAGGCATGTAACACAAATTAGTAAGATATAAGCAGTAGATTCTAGTAAGTCTCTACATTTCTTCTCACTCATAGATAGGTGAGAAAGGAAACTCAGTATGGCCAGGAGAGTGGCTTTGATCTGATTTGAATCTCCCTGTTATGAGTTTGTGTTCTACATAGTTCAATGTGAACCTGACATCATTACTTCATGCCTTGTGAAGGCTCCCTTCTTGCTATAATCTTTTTTTTTTTTCCAGGGGAGAGCGCGAATGCAGTCCCCACTACCACAAATTATACAGTCGAGTTTCCCACATGTGGGCAAATCGCAGGGAGCAGCACATCCGGAGTGCAGTGGGCAAGCCTCGCCCTAAGAGAACCACCTTCATGATCGTGGTGTCTCCCCTGCCAGGTAAGTATTCTTGCTATAATCTTTAAGACATGAACATCCTTTTGAGCATTCTAATAGTAGAAAAGAGGGTTTAAATTCCATTCAACAAAAATCACTTTCTTTTTGTAGGAAATGAAAATGGATCTCTCATTGCGCAAGCAGCACAGATGAAAAATCACTCCCTTTGTTCCTCTAACAAATAGCACCTGTCAATATAATTGACATTTGATAACTTTATGCTTACTATTGAGTCAGTTATATACATTGGCCAAAGTAGATGTTTCCTCTCTTTATAATTCTGTTTCATGGCACATGAGGTTCACAACAATAATGTGGGGTGTATAGATATTGAAAATTTCCCCTAGGGTTTCTGGATCTATGGTCCTTCCCCTTGCACATTATAAAACTAATGATTTTGAGGTTAGAAGTGTAAAAGCTACCTCTTCGGTCTGTCAAGAAGTCAAAAAAGATGGCAGTCAGAGATAAAGCCGATTTTACAAACAAGGTTGAAAGTATCCCATGTTGTAAAAACATGGAGGCAAGAACTAAAGCAGAGGTCACGGTTTTTGGCGATTAATGGGTATTGTTAAGAAATGCATTGCGATGCTGTGTTGAAAGGGGGCAAGGAAAACATGGGAGTAGCTCAAGGATTATGGTTGTAGTAATAATAGATTATGTTTGTACATAATAGAATCCAAAGAAAAGAGTTTTTCTTGAGATGTATCTTAGTCCCTTTTTAAACTGAATAACCTAAACAACAAAAATGTCCTCATGGTTGTGGAGCCTGGGATCCAAGACCAGGTCCAGCATGGCTGAATTTATTGAATGGTTTCTTGTCTTCCTATGGAGAGAAGAGAGAGATCACTAATACCAGTCATTCCACTCATGATC
>NW_023604966.1:0-30068 GCF_014898055.3 Talpa occidentalis
ATAATCATAGTGCATCAGTCTATATTATATTTAATCTAATGAGCTTTACCAATTAAAGGGACTATACCATTACTCAGATTGTAGTGCTACTGAATTGAGGGTTCCAGATCTCCAAGAGAGTTTGTTTTCAGGAAACTCCATCAATAATACAGTGTACATACACACCGCACTACAGGGGTGCCCCAGTTATTGCAGAGTAAACCACTTTCTCTTTAACTCCCACTTTTCTTAGTCTGTCTCTTTATTCCTTAGACACAGTTCTACAACATAGTTCTAGAACCCACACACTCAAATTTTACAGACTAATTTTCTTTTAAAATTCATACTCCAGGGCCTCCGGTGGCGCAGCGGTTGAGCGCTGGGTTGCGAAGCGCCCGCGGCCTCTGCCGCGCCGGTTCGATCCCTGGCTGCTCCCCGGCCACCGGAGGAGGGTCCCACATGGCGCCAGACCCCTCGCGCCGCTGCTCCCCTCAGCAGTGTACTTCGGTCCTTCTGCTGCTCTGCTCCCCAGCTTGGCTCTGGTGAATTCTCTCACCTCCCGCGCTTCTGACTGTACCAGTGCATGTATAAACAAAACAAACAAACAACAAAACCAGCAAACAAATAAATAAAGCATGCCTCTATTAAAAAAAAAAAAAAAAAAAAAAAAAAAAAAAAAAAATTCATACTCCAAACTACTAAAAATGGAGCTACAATATGACCCAGCAATTCCACTCCTAGGAATCTAGCCAAAGGACATAAAAATATTAATTCAAAAGCATATCTACACCCCTATGTTTATTGCAGAATTATTTACAATAGATAAGGAAACAACCCAAATGCCAAAAAATAGATGACTGGGCCATAATGGAATACTATTCAGCAATCAAAAAAAGATAAACTCATGCCATTTACAACAACATGGTTGGAGCTGGAAGGGATTATGTTCAGTGAAAGAAGCTAGAAGGAAAAAAAAAAGATTGGATGATTTCACTTATAGGTGGAAACTAGGGGAACCAAATAAGGGATCAGGAAAAAAATAACAACAATAATAAAAAAAAATAGCAGGCAACTATAAGTCAGAGACATTCTGCAAAGGAGGGGTCAAAACATGGGAGGGAAGAGCACAAGGGATTATGTTGATAGTGAACAGGTGAATTGGTGATGGGAATTTTATGGGGACTACACTTAAGAGGAAAAAATCATAAATTGTACAAAATGAACAGTGATGTAATATATATAAATATTAAAGGAAAAAATTCATACTTCTGTTTTCAATCATGTTAGCTTTTTAAAAGAAAATCTCCCTGCACATAAATTTTCTGGAGACTCATTTCTGAGGAAATGTCTCAAAACACCCACACATAAAAGACTTGGGATAAAATTTAGCCCTCCAATTACTTCTTTTTTTTTTTTTTTTTTATAGAGGCATGCTTTATTTATTTATTTATTTGTTTGTTTGTTTGTTTTGTTTATACATGCACTGGGTACAGTCAGAAGCGCGGGAGGGTGAGAGAATTCGCCAGAGCCAGAGCGGGGAGCAGAGCAGGCAGAAGGACCGAAGTACACTGCTGAGGGGGCAGCGGGCGGCAGGAGGGGTCTGCGCGCCATGTGGGACCCTCCTCCAGTGGCCGGGGAGCAGCCGGGGATCGAACCGGCGCCACAGAGGCTGCGGGCAGCTTCACAACCCAGCGCTCAACCGCTGCGCCACCGGGGAGGCCCCCTCCAATTACTTCTAAGGGAACCACTGATTCCACATTTGATAATATACTGACCCTCCAGTAAGGAACAGATTACAGTGGAGAAAATGCAAGTGGTTGCTCACATTGTGTTGGCAAGGCAGTTTTTCTACCAACTTAAAAAATAAGGCCTATCATCTACAGAAAAATGTATCTCAAAGTTTAGTCAAATTATTTCCTACATAAACTCACCATAGAAAGTTAGGTGAGAAAAGGAAATTTTCCGAATTGGACTACTTTAAAACGTCAAAAAGAAATACCTTCTAAATGTGTTAGGTTTCAATTCCTTATTAAAAAAAAAATCCTTTCGTGTATAATTTTTTTTTTAAGATTTATTTATTTATTTATCTGTACAAGCACTGGGTACAGAGGCACGGGAGGGTGAGAGAATTCACCAGAGCCAGAGCGGGGAGCAGAACAGGCAGAAGGACCGAAGTACACTGCTGAGGGAGCAGCGGGCGGCGGGAGAGGTCTGCGCGCCTTGTGGGACCCTCGCCTGGCGGCCGGGATCGAACCGGTGCTGCAGAGGCTGCAGGCAGCTTCGCAACCCGGTGCTCAACCACTGTGCCACTGGGAAGGCCCTCATGTATAGTTTATTTTTAAACATTATCTTTATAGCTTTCTACATTCTGTTACTTAACCTCTTATGAAATATGTATTTGTTTTTTAATTTTTCTATCAACTAGAAACAGTGGTTAATAAGACAAGGAGAAAGAGGAAACTGAGTACCCATATATGTCTGCATTCACACATATCTGTATCTATATCCAGACAGCATGTGCATCTTTATAAAAGTAGAAATGTATGGATAGGACTCAAATAGTCCTGGGTAAGAATAAGAGATTTTGAAGAATTTTTTTATCATAGCTTTTCTTAGACTGTTTTAATGCTTTATACTTCTCAAAGTCACTTCACATTTTCTGACATTGCAATAGAGATATTAACCTTAATTTCAAGAGGTTAATCTTACTTTTAAAAGTCTCGGGCAGAGAGAGTGATCAAACCCATAGTTCCAAAGTTAGAGATTAAAAACAGCACTTGAGTTCTGGTCTTGTAATCTCAACCTCCTAACACAAAACATAAAAAATAAATTGAATATTGAATAAAGAAATACACATGTAGTAATAAATTACTAGAGGTTACACAGCCCTTATAGACAGGACTGAATAAAAAAATGGGAAATAGAAAAAGAGGTTCAGTATTTCTTTGAGGATCTTCTTGTATCTGGTCACATCCCTGGTCCTTTTACTAATCTGTCTCCTTTAGATTTATAAACCATACATCAGTAAGATTCCCTGCTTGCAGCCACTGTCCTTGTGTTTTAGTCTGAAGGCCTGAATGCTCTTCCAGTCTTAGCAACTTTGGGTACCTCTTCTTGCCTCCATCAAGACAGTCCCTTAGGGACTCGCTGGTGGTGCAAGGGGTTAAGTCTCAGCACTATGAAGCTATTGGCAGCCACTGCAGCACTCGTTCGATCCATGGCCAAGGAGGGACCCACATGGCGCAACAGACCTCTCCTGTCTCACCCGCTGCTGCCCTCAGCAGTGTATTTCAGTCAATCTGCCTGTTCAGCTCCCTACTCTGTCTCTGGTGAATCCTCTCACCCCCAACCCCTGTACCTCTGACCTACATCCCAGCTCTTGTATGCATAAATAAATAAAATAAATCTTTAAAAAAAAACAGACATTTACACCCAGGCAAGGACTCTGTCCTGCTCTTAAGCACCACGCCATAAAGCACATGCACCAGCTGGAAATAGCTCATATTTATTTACAGACAATTGATTCATTTTTCCCTCCCAGTTGACATAATGAGTATTTTAGTAAAGACTGTTCTGGAAGTAATGCCCACATTTGCAACTCCCCACAAGTGTGAAATCAGGTAGCATGATAAGACAGCACCAAAGCAGACCAGCAAGTCCAGTGTTGGGGTCATGGGTCCCTGGCTTTCCAGAATACTTCACACTCTCCACACAGGTGCGATGGGAGAGGCCACTTTGCCCCAACAGCATGTGCCTAGGAAGATGCCAGGCACATCACTTGCTAGAAGGATGGGAGAGACAAGATGCTCCTTCCCTCTCTACCAGCATTCTTGGAAAGCTTAGATCCTTTGTAATTGTCCACTTACAATTCCAGATCCTTTTTGTATTTATTAATATTTTTTTAATTTTTTATATTTTTACATCATTTTTCATTTTTGCACAATGTATGCATTTTCATCTTGGCTATAGTCCCCACACAAGTCCCACCCCACCCCTTGTTTTTTTTTTCTTTAAAGATTTTATTTATTTATACAAGCACTGGGGACAGTCAGAAGCGCGGGAGGGTGAGAGAATTCACCAGAGCCAGAGCGGGGAGCAGAGCAGGCAGAAGGGCCAAAGTACACTACTGAGGGAGCAGCGGGTGGCAGGAGAGGTCTGCGTGCCATGTGGGACCCTCCTCCGGTGGCCGGGGAGCATCCGGGGATCAAACCGGCACTGCAGAGGCCGCGGGCAGCCTCGCAACCCAGCACACAACCGCTGCACCACCGGGGAGGCCCACCCCCCCCCCTTGTTTTGCTCCTACTCCCTTCCCCCACCCTTGTAGAGTGTCTCTGGTTTCTAGTTGCTTATTGATTTTGATTTTTACTTTATTGTAATTAGTCTTTTTCCTGGTCCCTTATTTAGGTTTTCTAAATTCCTGCTATGAGTGGTTCCGTATGATGGAGCTTCCATATGATCCAGCAATTCCACTCCTAGATATCTACCCAAAGGACACAGGAACATTAATTCAAAAGGGCACCTACATCCCTATGTTTATAGAAACACTATTTACAAGAGCTAAGCTATGGAAACAACCCAAATGCCCAAAAATAGATGACTGGATCAAGAAGATGTGGTACATATACACAATGGAATATTACTTAGCAATCAAAAAAGATAAACTCATGCAATTTGCAGCAACATGGATGGAGTTGGAAGGGATCATGCTCAGTGAAATAAGCCAGAAAGAAAAAGAAAAATACCAGATGGTCTCATTCCAGATCCTTTTAACATGACTGACATAAATAATCATGGGAGGGCCTCCCTGATGGTGCAAGGGTTAAGCACCAGAGCAATGAAGCTATCCACAGCCACAGCAGCATGAGTTCGATCCCCTGCCAGGCAGGGAGCTACCCACGTGGCGCAGCAGACCTCTCCTATCTTGCCCACTGCTCCCCTCAGGAGTGTATTTCAGTCAGTCTGCTTGTTCTGCTCCCCACTCTGTCTCTGTGAATCCTCTCACCACCACCACCCCCCACACACACCTCTGGCCTGTACCCCAGCTCTTGTATGCACAAATAAATCTTTAAAAAATAATAATAATCATGGGCCACAGTCACACAGCCTCAGAGTGCCATTCTAATAGCAGTCACAGGCCTCCCCGGTGGCGCAGCGGTTCAGCACTGGGTTGCAAAGCTGCCTGCAGCCTCTGCAGCATGGGTTCGATCCCTGGCCGCCGGGTGAGGGTCCCACATGGCGCGCAGACCTCTCCTGCCACCTCTGCTCCCCTCAGCAGTGTACTTCGTCAGTCTGCCTGCTCTGCTCTCCACTCTCCGCTCTGGCTCCTCCTGCGCTTCTGACTGTACCCAGTGTTTGTATAAATAAATAAATAAATCTTAAAAAAAAATAATAGCAGTCACATATATCTCAGAGCAAAGAAGGGAAAGAAGCGGACACACTTCATATGTCACTTCACTGACACAGAAATCTTTTCTATATCAATAATTATTTTTCAAATATATAAATATAAAACTGAATGGGGAGCTTATCAATTTGATTTACCATAAGGTATGGATTGGGTGAGTATGAGACATTTACCTCATGAAGTAAATGACTCAATAACTATTCATGCTTTGAGGGCTTTTATACACCCAACACTTATTTATCTAATCCCAGAACAACAGATATATGAAGTTTTTAGTTTTAGACAACATGAATAAATGTAAATCCCTTAATCCCAAGAAATAGTTTATTTTTTTTAAGATTTATTTATTTATGCATACAAGAGTTGGGGTACAGGCCAGAGGTGTGTGTGGGGGGTTGTGGTGAGAGGATTCACAGAGACAGAGTGGGGAGCAGAAAAGTCAGACTGACTGAAATCCACTGCTGAGGGGAACAGGGGACAAGACAGGAGAGGTCTGCTGCACCATGTGGGCAGCTCCCTGGCTGACCGGGGATTGAACTCATGCTGCAGAGGCTGGGGATTGCTTCATAGTGCTGTGTTTAACCTCTTGTGCCACTAGGGAAGCCCTCAAGAAAATAGTTTAGGGCCTCCCCGGTGGCGCAGCGGTTGAGCGCTGGGTTGTGAAGCTGCCTGCAGCCTCTGCAGCGCCGGTTCTACATGGCGCACAGACCTCTCCTGCCGCCTGCTGCTCCCCTCAGCAGTGTACTTCGGTCCTTCTGCCTGCTCTGCTCCCTGCTCTGGCTCTGGTGAATTCTCTCACCCTCCCGCGCTTCTGACTGTACCCAGTGCTTGTATAAATAAATAAATAAATCTTAAAAAAAAAAAAAGAAATAGTTTAGTCTAAAAATCTAGTAGAATTAATATATAGTTTACCTGTGTTAATTGATTGATTCCAAATCTTCTAAGTTTTATACATATTTTCACCTATATCAGTTGATTGATCACCAATTTTTAAAGAACCAGCATACCTAGGGATTCTGCCCAGCTTTGATGTGAAGAAAGACATTATATCTACCCACAGAAGTGATAAGTCATCAGCTATCTTTTCAAGTTCATTAGAAATTCTAATCAATTTGTTAGAATCCTTAGAGTATGCCTATGGCAGGGTTACCAAGCTCTCTACTCTTAGTTTCTTCACACATATATGGTGGGTCCTCAGAGCCAAAAAGACCTAAATTTGTGTTTCAACAATGTCAATTATTGGATATAGAATTTTGGCAAGTTCATTTGATCTTTACATCTATATATCTCAGTTTCTTTATATAGATGATGAAGTTAATAATAAAAGTAACTTTATAGACAGAGAGTTAAAAAAAAGTATGCTCATTACAGTGTCTGGACAAATAAAAATGTTAGCTATTATAATTATTATTCAATAATTCAATCCAAACCCTGCTCAGCTTCTCCACAGGGCTAAACCTCTGTCTTCTTTGGTGGTAGGCCTATAAACCTTTTCATAGATTATTGGCTAAAGTGAAAGTTTATAGGTAAGCTCATATTATTTACAGATTTCAACTAGAATATTTTTCCTTCTTTTTTACCCAGCCCACTCTTTGTTTGCATCTTATGTTCCAAAATTCTGTTCCTTAGGGTTGAGTTTTTCCATGCATGATCTCAGCCAAAAGGTGATTTTTTTAATAATTTGAATCAAATTCACTCCGTCTACATTTGAATTAGAAGCAGATGAAATTAACTTATTTTTCTGCCTGAAAGAAACATAGGGTTGTTTCTGTGCCCAGATAATTCACTAATAGCTGAAAGTATCCAAATATCTCATCTTCACTCAGGAAGTCTCCTGGCTAATTATGAAAATATTAACTAAGTTAGGGGCAATTGAAAAAAGTTACTTTTGAACCTGCTCAATGTGAGCTAGTATTAAGTTACTACTGTATTTTTGTGGAGTCAGATTTCAGAAACATCTGGGAACAGATTCCCATCAGATGCAACCATGGCTTTATGATCTTCTTTCTCTAGGGAAGGAGATAGGTATTATACTGTCAGTCAACACACTCTGACCTTTGGAAATTATTCAAAGGTTTATTTTATCCAAACCCATTTAAAAAAATGCCAAAGCTCTTTTATAACATATTGCTTTTGAGTTATGGAGATTATTCATTTGCCCCTTCAGATCCTCTGCCCACTATTCCCTCCTAGGGAGGCTGACAGATTGCATCTGTGGATTCATTTGCCCTAAAATAACTAGCTGATTTTAGCCAATAAGCAGCCTAAGTATGAGCTAGAGAGTGAGAAGACAGAGGATTTTGGGTTGCTCATGCCTGGTTGCTGTGGGTTGTCTTCATCCTTCTACCAAAGTCTGCTCTCCTGCACATTTTTCCATATAGCTACTTCACATGGTCCTGGGTCGTAATTTCATCACCTCATTCCTTTGCCACTTCAGACCTTGTAATGGTAATGAGGCCTGATGCCACTAGCTCTGGTGTACAGCATACCACTTGTCGATTCCCCTAACTTTACCATGCTCTTAAATTAACTCCTATATTACTCTGCCTGAAAATATCCAGTTTGAGTATGCTATTACACCCTTAGTACTAAAAGCTTTTAAACCTATTCAGATTCTGTCCCCTCTGTCTAGCATGCTAATACTACCAACCATGAGATTATCATTCATCCTTTGAGATGTTCAAGGTCAGCTCTTTTGTGAAGCTTTTCACACTGGTTTTCTAGACAGTGAATCACGTTTTTCTCTGGACTAAAGCCTTGAGCTCACATAGTCTGGGTTCAAATTCTGACTCCATCATTTACTGGCTCTATGGTCTGATGTCCAAAGAGTTGCTAAAATCCCAAGCCTCAAATTTCTCATTGTCAAATAGAAACAATAATAGCAACTCCCTCGTAGACAATTATTGTAGGACTTAAATTAGTTAATAGTTTAATATGCTCAGAACACTGCCTGGAATATTTGAGTCAACCTTACCATTAGCAACATTGTTTATTATTACTCAAGCTGTATCATTAAGCTGTCCAAGTTACTCACCTTGACCTCCCTAGTACTGGTCTACCATTAGTGAGTTTTCAACAAGTGTTTAGTGAAGTGAATCTTGGAAAGAATTAGTGTCATAGTAACTATTGTCTTCCCTGTCCAAAGAGACTGAAGTCTGCGTGAGCTGTACAATTCCCTTTTGACTTTTTTTTTTATATAAAATTGCATTTGAAGAGAAACGAAGCCCCTGGACATTGAGATCACATATACTTTGAATTCTTTGGGCAACTCTTTTGGGTTAAAATTTCACAAGAAGCTAATGATGTTGAAAAATATCTTCCCAACATTTGCAGCACATGAGTCTTAACTTTAGAGACATAAACAGAATGAAAGAGAAGTCAGTATATACAATACTTCAAAGCAGCAAGCATTGGCGAGAATTTGGGTGAATGCCTACCTGAGATAGTTGGTTCTCCAGAAGACAAAATTGCAGGAAAATGGCTGGTATTCTCTTCAATCTGATTTTTTTCTACCATGAAAAGCTATTGTCTGGAATGACAAAACATGACAGTTCATTTACACCTTAGAGTTACTACTGATCACAAATTAAACTTGTTAACAGATGAAATCTATTCATAGGAAACTGATTTGCTGAACTACATGACAAAATGACTACGGAAGTGAAATTAAATGTTCAGGTAAGAAAACTTGTGCATAAGCTGGAACCAAATGGAACCTTAAATCTACCAGAGACAATATTCCACTTTGGGAACAGTGCCTCCCTTCTAAGGTCCTTCTCTTCATATCTAGACACATCTGCCCATCTAGCAAAGATGTCCCAACAATCAAGTCCAGCCTTTCCTGTGAATGGAAAATTTTAAATTAGGAAGAGAAACAAGCAATAGAAGTTAATTAATGATATACTGCTGGCCTACTAGTCATAAGTGATTCAGTAGGAAACTTATATGCAGTATTACATTTATTAATTATATTCACACTAACAATAATCTCATGAGGTTCCTTATTACTTTCTATTACACAATGAAGAAACTGAGGCCCAGGGATAGGTAATTTGCTCTAGGCTATGCAACTTATAATAAGCTCCACTTTTTTTTTCTTTTCTACCATTTATATTATGTTTATCTGGTCAGAAGTTTTCAACCTCCCATAGCACTTCTTCTCCTGCCCCAGGAGCACTTGGAATTGGGAAGAGCAGTTTTGCCTGCTATACTTTTGCTCAAGTCCTTCTGATTTTCAGTGTGGCCAGGGAGATCAAACATCCTGCAAAGCTCTGCTTAAAGAAAAGCAGCCCCCTCCATCTACTTACTTACACCCGTTCAAACACATGGCTTAAACTCTAGAGGTTACATGATTTCTAACTAACAAATAAGCTATTAATTAAGAAACAGTTTGTTTGAGTTTTATTTTAATCAAATCATCCATTCATTGACAATATCTGAAAGTAGACACAGTAGTTGAATACAATTCCATCTCTAACTATAACAGCTGAAACTTACTGAGCTTAGATCAAAGTCCAATTTTTTTTTTTAATTTTTCAATTGAAAACAAAATCTTTAATTAGTAGTCACTGCTAGAATTGTCCCAATGAACCTAGTGAGATCAATAAGTTAATATGTTTTCTGACTCTGTTACCAAACCTGTCATATTTGAATACAAACAGCTGGTAAAATATCTTGTATAGCAATTCCAGTTTGAGACTTCAACAAATGCACCAGAACCTTCAATCAGATATCCTTCAAAATCATCAGTCTAAGTTGACACATATATTCCAATAATATGTCCCTCTGATTCCAAATACACATGTCATTTCACTCTGAAAATGTTTTCATACCCCATGTACTTTCATTTCAATATCTTCAAATGCACTCACTTAGAGGAGTTATCTGGAGTCAACATTTAGTCTATTTTCAATTTCATTGAATTAGACAAAAAATATATTATTGATATCATAGAATACAGATGAGCAAGGTAGAAATTTACTAAAAGATGGATGATCATTCTGGATACAATATTCTTTATTAACATTTGTGGCTGTAGTTGTCAAGTGACAGCTCCAGGTGACGAAAAATACTTGAAACTGAAAACACCTTCTAAAGTAGAGCTTCAGAAAGTGCTGAATCTCAATAGAGTGAATATGCAGGATAATATTCATTTAAGCATCTTCCTGTTATTATATCTTTCTTAGAATCATTTTTATTGTATTATAGTCACACTTTGTATCTATTCACATAATTTGCTTCCTAGACTGATTTTTTTTTATTTGGGGGTACATAATTTATTCCCTAATGACAATGAAGAATAAAGTAGTCCCCTCATTCTGAGATCAAATGAAATGCTGTGAATGTCAGCAGCAGCATGAAGAACTTGGCAGTCTAGAGATGAAGGGCGATTGTATTGAGTGCTGCTGAGGTGCCAACCTAGAGCAGGAAACTGCAGGGACAGATGAATTATCTTCTTTTTAGTTTGCCAGCCTGCTGTGACGAAGTGTATAAGCTTAGGCTACCACATACTGAAGGGAAAATACTTTTTAAATGTAGCAAATGAGACCAGAGGAAAGAAGTAGTGAAAAAGCACAAGACGAGAAGCCAAGAAGCCTACACTGTCCAGCTGTCTGGCTTCAGGTAAAACTTTTAGCATCTCAGACTAAGTATCACACTGCAAAATGTAAATATTCAAAATGGAAATATCACTCTTTTCACTTAAGTATGATTTAGTTGCAAAGAATCAAAAGAAAAATGTTCTTAGGTAAAAGATACAAAAGCTAAGAAATTCAGTAGCCTGGTTGGAAAAAAAGCTGAATTAGACAGACCTTTTGGTTTAGAATCCTAGATTCAAAACTGAAAATGATTCATGTCATTATAACCTGTACCAATGTGCCCTCTTCACTCTCCTCATGAGTACACCCCATGTCACTGCTGCCTTCCACTCAAATGTTTATCATCCATTACAACATGGGCCAGAACACCCTCAAATTAACCTAGTTTTGTACAGTTCCTTCAAAGTTTCCACTGAACTGATTCCTTGACTTAAATTAGTAATAATCCCAGATTTCCCAAGCATCAAACAAAAGTTACATACAAAAGGCATTCTTTCTTTTGTCTAATGTGGATGCCCCGCATCATGATTTTAAGCCCTTTTCCCTGACTCACTTTAAATAAAAGCACTGTCAACCTCTCAGTCATCTTCTCAGAGAGTTTATGACTCATTCTAGAGATAAGATGTCCTTGGGAGGGAACCACAGGTCACTCTTGCTGTCAAACAAAATCTTTGTCAATATTGAAATGAAACCTAATTTGATTTAATCTAAGTTGACAGGGATAAAAAGAGCTCAGTACTATAATAAATTCACCAATGATAGTGGAATAGGAAAAGTACAACAAAAATACAGTTTTAAATCATTTGATACAGAACCATAAGAGAAGTAATGGAAATAAAAATTTTATGTTGCTTTTTTTTTATGATTGGAGAGGGTACCATTTCTTCAAATGACTACATTTTATAATCAATTCCTGTGCTGGGTGAAAAACACTTTTCTGTCTGGGATTAACAGAAGTGCACTTAAAGGACGTAATAATTAAAAAAACATAACAAATTATCACATCAGTTTATAAGTAATTCTATAGAGTTTATTTTATGTGGTCCTTTTCCTGAACAAAAGCAATATTCCCTCACCCCATCGTGGGTGGTTTATTATATTGCTGGCTTGGTTCCCATACTGTAAGTAAGGAAATGCTATTTAATGGTAATTGACATTGTTATGGCAAATGTTTTGATTAGTATCATAATCAAGATCTTGGTTACACAATTATCATTATTATTCCCGTTTCATCTTGATAACAAGATGGGTCACTTAGTGATCCCAGAGACCCGTTGACTTAACCACTGATTGTCTAGTGGTAAAATCAGAATCATGACAAGATGTGTCAGAATCTAGGGAACTCAGTGGTAGGGTGACTAACTTATCCCAGTTTGATTGCAATTATTTTTTTAATATTCTTTTTTAAATTTATTTTATTTTTCTTGTATCATTGCTTATTTTTGTACAATAGTTGATTTCTCTGCTCATGTATTTTTCCTATAAATCTCCCACCACCACATAACCCTGCTGCATAATCACCATGGCCCTTGTGCTCTTCCTTCCCCTGTTTCACCCAACTCCCTCCCCTCCCTGCTGTAAGCCTCAGATCTACAGTCAACTTGTAACTTCGCTCCCTCTCTCTTTCTCTCTCTTTCTCTGTCTCTCTCTGTCTCTGTCTCTCTATCTCTCTCTCTCTCTCTCTTCCCTTTGTTGTTTGGCTTCCCTATATTCCTCCTATATGAAAATTTCAGTTTTAACACTCAAAGCTTCATATTCTGAGAAACCCAGGACATTGGGTCACTCCATGTGGTGAACCTGGACTAGGGTTTAGGCTTCAGAAAACCTAAATTTGATCTGACCTGTTCCTCTGTATCTAATGGCATCCTTTGAGTTTCAATTTCTCACTAATAATAATTTAATTTGTCTTTTAAAAATCTCTATATAGTACTCTACTTGATCGTTCTTTAAAACCTATAAAGTTACAGGGCCTCCCTGATGGTGCAGGGAGTTGAGCGCAGAACTGTGAAGCTGTCTGCAGCCTCTGCAGCACAGGTTCCATCCCGCTGGCTGGCGAGATACCCACATGGCGGGGCAGACCTCTCCTGTCTCGCCCGCTGCTCCCCTCAGCAGTGCTTTCAGTCCGTCTTTCTGTTCTGCTCCCCACTCTCTATCTGGTGAATCCTCTCACCCTCCTGTGCCTCTAGCCTGTACCCCAGTTCTTGTACAAAAAAATAAATAAATCTTTTAAAAAAAAACCTATAAAGTTACATACAAATATTAGATCTTTTCATTTTTATCTTATAAGCCAGCAGCCTGGACAGATATGCCCATCTTCCTGAGAGCTGTGAACTGTCACAGCTTCTGTTTAACATCATTAGATTCTATGGTTCATTGAGGTGATGCATGGGTGAAGTTTTGGCTTCACAGTTGTTAAGCTTACTTTATACCCACGGAAAAGTTATCTTCTCCATTTAAATCTGAGCAGATGTGTGAATTGAGGGAAAGAATACTGAATTAAGTTCCATCTCTGTGATGTATGAGCAGTGTAGCTTCGGGTGAATCATCTAACTTTCACAGCTTCAGAGTCTTCATATGAAAAATAGACAATAATTCCTACAAAACACATCTCACAGTGTTATTTTGATTATGAATTAATGTATGTAACAAATGTGAAACTATAGTAATATATAAACACAATGGTGAAAATTTATTATTATTTAATATATTATGCATTATAGCACCAGATTTCAAATCACAGACATCAATTCCAAGATATATCTTAGGAAGTTGTATGCAGTCACAATACCATCTGAAGCCCAGAGTATTTTAGAGAAGAATTGTGAACTATATGGACATAGAATAATAAAATTGGAAAGAATCTTTAATACCATATGACTCAACCATTAAAATATAGACATGACATAATGATGCTCTGACATACAAAGTTAATTCTATTAATTTCCACTTAGTTAGAGGTAGAATCACACTTGAACTCCAGTCTCTTGATTCTGAGTTCAAGTTTATTTTACTACACCTCTTAGTTTTCCTTCCCAAAGTCTTAAAAGTCAGTCTTTGATTTTGTACCTGCAACTACTTTGCATTTTTTCTTTCATTCTCCTAGAAATACTAATACCACTCATTCTAAGGAATCACCAAAACAGTTGTGAAATATTTAATAAAGAAAGGGTTTGGGGCCTCCCTGGTGGTGCAGCGCATTGAGCAACGCACTGTGAAGCTGTCCGCAGCCTCTGCAGCATGGGTTCGATTCTCGGCCGCCCGGGGAGAAACCCACATGGCACAGCAGACCTCCCCTGTCACGCCTGCTGCTCCCCTCAGCAATGTATTTCGGTTGTCTCCTCTCACCCTCCCGCACATCTGCCTGTATCCCAGCTCTTGTATAAAAATAAATAAATCTTAAAAAAAAAAAAAAGGTTTGAATATATACCTTTAATTCTTCGGTCAATAAATGGTCCCTGGTACAGAAGGGTGTCAGGTAAGGCTGTGGCAATCAGCATCTAGGCAGCCTTTCCATATCCATATCCATGACTTACTATATCCTTCTTTGAGTAAGACTATGATGGGGGGAAAAGGGTAAAGAAGGAGGGAGAGGTTGGGTTAGGCTGGATACATAAGCTAGAGAGACAAGACATAAATATCTACTGCATAAATATCTGAAATCTCGAGGGGGCGGAGCAACATGGCGGCGAGGAGACGCTGCGAGTAAGATCTCCCATTAAAAAAAGTGAATAGGGAGGAAAAGCGGCAGGTCCCAGTGAGAACTGGGACACGGAAGATAAACGGGTGACGCCAGCGAACTGCCCGAAGAAGAAACTGGCCATAAAAGAGGACTAGAAGGGAGGGAAGCGCAGAACCCTGCTCCCCTCCCCCGCCCACAGAGGCGGCACTCTCCGACCGGCAGAGAGGAGGAAACAACAAACCAAAACGGCCCACAAGAACAAACGACGCAGCAAGCGGGACTGTGAGTGGAAAGGAACTATTGCAGCCACCACACCCCGTGAACGGGAGCTGAGGCGAACCCTGCAGGATTCGCCGCGGCAGCGGCGAGCGAACGGCTCCGGGCGCCATTAGAGAAGAACAAAGACCCCGGGAGACGCGCACACAGCCCGGGCTGCCGCTAAGCTGGCGCGGAAACGCGGCGCGCTCGGGGAGCTTGAAAAGCAAGTGCAGACCTGGATCGCGGCTGCCCAGGTCCCCGCGCCTGCGACCTAGGCTTGCGGGGAGACGACCTAGGCTTGCGGGGAGACGCGCGGAGGTCCTCACTGAGGTGAAGGTCCCTCCCTGAGTGAGCAGGAACCAGGCGCCCAGGCACGGGAGCCGGTGCAAAAGGCGCCATTCCCGCGCCACTGAACTGGGCTACAGCCCGCGTCCTGGAACTGAGGGCTTTGAACTGAGACCCGGGCACGAAAATTCGGGGCGTGGTTTCTCCACGACGGTGGGGCACAAGGCAGACACAGCACCCCAAAGCTGTTGAGGTGTACCCTACCATTCCCGCTCTGTTCTCTGTCCCACGGGGTGGGGGGAGGCGAAAAACAGCCCCTCAAGGACAATAGGAGAGATCTCTGGCGCCACCTAGCGACCAGGAAAAAAAAAGTCACTAACACCCTATAAAACAGGACATTTCTTAAGACTGCTTGAAAAGGGCAGAAGGTTTCTGGAGGACCCAGTGGCCAGCCGGGAAGTTATTCCACGCCAGGCCCCTTCCGACCAGCAGTCTGAGCCCACAGAGGGAGCAGGCACCCACGTCCGGGGCAGACCGGGTGCGCAGAAGAGTGTGCCTGAAACCGGAGGCGCAGGGACTGCATCCCGCTTCGCCATTTGAGAACAGGGACATTTCTTCAGTAAAAACTGCCTAAAACCAGCAGAAAGCTCCCCCAGAAGACAGAGATGGCTCCTGGAAGAGCCAGAGGGGAGCGGAGAAGTTCACCCAAGATGTCAGTCAGTCCGAGCAACACAGTGTCCCAACGCATACGACAAATTAGAAAACAGACAGTAGGGAGTAGAAGAACCACACGCAACCTAAAAACTCCTCAGGAAAGAAGCACACCACAAAAAGAAAACCACTCCCCAGATTGCAACGACAGCAACTTGGAAGAACTTCTGAGCCTTCCAGAAAGAGAATTTAAAATTGCCATGATTAAAAAAGTGATAGATCAGAAGAAGGAAATTGAGTCCCTAAAGAGGGAAGTAAGAGAAATGCAGGAGATCAAAGAATTAATGGAGGAACTAAAGAACTCTGGGAAAAGCAATGAAAGCAGAATAGATGAAATGGAAGAACGAATAAGTAATCTTGAAGACACAGAAATAAAAAGAACCAAAACAGAAAAGGAAAGAGAAGTACGAAGGAAAAAGAATGAAGAAAGACTTCGGGAACTATCTGACTCCATGAGGAAAGGAAATATAAGAGTTATAGGAATTCCAGAAGGAGAGGAGAGAGATGTAGGAACAGAGAAAATATTCATGGATATAATTGAAGAGAACTTCCCAAATGAGAAGAAGGAGCTGAAAATTGATATACAAGAAGCAAGAAGAACACCAAACTTCCACGACGAAAGGAAAAACACAGCAAGACACATAATAGTAAAGCTCCCAAGAATCCAGGACAAGGAAAAAATAATGAAGCTGACAAGAGGGAAGAAACAGATAACATTCAAAGGAAAACCAATCAGGCTGACATCAGACTTCTCTGAAGAAACACTACGGGCAAGGAGAGAGTGGAGGGACATAGTCAACAGACTCCAAGAAAACAGATGCCAACCAAGAATACTCTATCCCGCAAAGCTCTCTTTCCTCCATGAAGAAAGAATATGGACCTTCCCAGACAAAGAGAAACTCCGGAATTTCATTGCGACTAAACCCCCACTCCAAAAAATACTACAAGGAATCCTAAAGCCAGAACCTCAGAGGGACGAATAACAACGAAAGAAGACCAAAAAAAAAAAAAGTTATTAAAAGAATAAATAAATAAAATCAAAGGAAAGACAAACATAATGGCAAATACAGATGCTAACATATCAATATTAACTCTAAATGTAAATGGACTAAACTCTTCAATAAAAAGACACAGAGTTGCAGCCTGGATTAAGAAACAAAACCCAACCTTTTGCTGTCTCCAGGAAACACATTTAGCTACAAAAGATAAAAATAGGCTCAAAGTCAAAGGATGGAAAACAATCCTACAAGCAAATGGGCCAAAAAAGAAAGCAGGAACAGCTATACTTATATCAGATAAAACAGACTTCAAACTCAAAAAAATAAAAAGAGACCCCAATGGTCACTACATTATGATTAAGGGACAATACTTCAAGAAGAAATAACACTCATTAACATATACTCACCAAACGAAAGAGCACCAAATATATCAGACAACTGTTGTCCTCTCTGAAAACAGACATCAGAGAAAACACATATGTAGTGGGAGACTTCAACACACCACTATCAACAATGGATAGATCAACAAGACAAAAAATAAGTAAAGAAACTAAAGCTCTAAATAAGGACCTAGAGCATTTGGGCTTAACAGACATCTATAGAACACTAAACCCAAAAAAAACGGAGTACACATTTTTCTCAAGCGCACACGGATCATTCTCCAGGATCGATCACATACTGGGGCACAAGACAAACATCAACAGATACACCAAGATTGAAATCATACCAACCATCTTTTCTGACCACGAAGGCATCAAACTAGAAATAAATCATAAAAAGAAGGCAAGGAACTATCCTACCTCATGGAGATTAAAAGCCACACTACTGGAAGACCACTGGACTAACGAGGAGATCAAAGAAGAAATTAAAAAATTCTTTGAATTGAATGACAAGGAGGACACCAATATCCTAAATGTATGGATGCAGCAAAAGCAGTAATAAGAGGAAAATATATAGCAATAGAAGCTCACATCAAAAACAAGAAAGAACTCAAAGAAACAACCTAATCTCGAAGCTCAAAGATCTAGAAAAAGAACAACAAAAAAACCCCAAACCAGTAGAAGAAAAGAAATAATAAAACCAAAGCAGAAATAAATGAAATTGAAACTAAAAACAATCCAAAAGATCAATGAACCAAGAGCTGGTTCTTTGAAAAAATCAATAAAATAGACAAACCCCTAGCCAGGCTCACAAAGGAAAAAAGGGAGAAAGCACAAATACACAGAATCATAAATGAAAGAGGAGAAATCACAACGGACACAGCAGAAATCAAAAGAATAATCAGTAACTACTATGAACAGTTATATGGAAACAAGTTCAACAATCTAGAGGAGATGGACAAATTCCTACAACTCTACAATCACCCAAAGCTAGATAAAGAAGAAATAGAACACCTAAACAGACCAATTACAAGCAGCGAAATTGAAATGGTAATTAAAAACCTCCCCAAAAACAAAAGCCCAGGACCTGATGGATTTACAAATGAATTCTACCAAACATTCAGAGACGAATTAGTGCCTATCCTTCACAAACTCTTCCAAAAAATTGAGAAGGAAGGGACAATACCAAACACGTTCTATGAAGCCAATATTACACTAATACCAAAACCGAATAAGGACAACACAAAAAAGGAAAACTATAGGCCAATCTCCCTAATGAACACTGATGCAAAAATCCTCAATAAAATTTTAGCTATCAGAATCCAACAATGTATCCATAAGATAATTCACCACGACCAAGTTGGATTCATTCCAGGGGCACAAGGATGGTTTAACATCCGAAAATCAATCAACGTTATCCAACACATCAACAAAAAGAAATATAAAAACCATATGATAATATCAATAGATGCTGAGAAAGCTTTCGACAAAGTGCAACACCCATTCATGATAAAAGCCCTTGAAATTCTTGGGATACAAGGAACATACCTCAACATCATAAAGGCCATCTATGACAAGCCAACAGCCAGTATCATTCTCAATGGTGAAAAGCTGAAAGCAATTCCATTAAGATCTGGAACAAGACAAGGATGTCCACTCTCACCACTGCTTTTCAATATAATACTGGAAGTCCTAGCCAGAGCAATAAGACAAGAGAAAGACATCCAAGGAATCCAAATAGGAAAAGAAGAAGTCAAACTATCACTATTTGCAGATGATATGATAATATACATAGAGAACCCCAAAATCTCCACAGAAAAACTAATTCAACTCATCAATCAATTCAGTAAAGTGGCAGGATACAAAATCAACACGCAAAAGTCAGTAGCCTTCCTATACACAAACAATAAATCTGAAGAAGAAGAAATCAAAAAAACCACCCCTTTTATTATTGAAACAAAAAAAATCAAATATTTGGGAATAAATCTAACAAAAGAGGTAAAGGACCTATACAAAGAAAACTATAAAACACTGTTAAAAGAAATAGAAGAAGACACAAAGAAATGGAAAGACATCCCCTGCTCATGGATTGGAAGAATAAACATTATTAAAATGGCCATCCTACCAAAAGCAATATACAGATTCAATGCTATTCCAATCAAAATCTCAATGGCATTCTTCAAAGAAATAGAACAATTATTGATGAAATTCATATGGAATCACCAAAAACCCCGAATAGCCAAAGCTCTACTGAAAAAAAAAGAAGGAAATGGAGGCATCACACTCCCAGACTTCAAACTATACTACAAAGCCATAATCATCAAAACTGCATGGTATTGGAACAAGAACAGACATACAGACCAATGGAATCGAATAGAAAATCCAGAAATAACCCACAGATTTATGGTCAACTAATCTTTGACAAAGGAGCAAAGACTATGCATTGGAGCAAAGAAAGTTTGTTCAATAAATGGTGCTGGAAAACTGGGTCGCTACATGCAAAAGAATGAAGCTTGACCACTACCTCACACCATACACAAAATCAACTCAAAATGGATTAAAGAACTAGACATAAGACCTGAAACCATAAAATACATAGAAGGAAATATAGGCGAAACACTACGGGATTTGCACATCAAAGACATCTTTACAGACACATCACCCAAAGCAGTGATAGTGAAGGCAAAGATAAACAGCTGGGACTACATCAAATTAAAGAGCTTCTGCACAGCAAAAGAGACAATAACAAAAACAAAGAGAAACCCCACCAACTGGGAGAACATTTTTGCACCCAACACTAATGATAAAGGACTGATCACAAAAATCTGCAAAGAGCTGATGAGACTCAGCAACAACAAAGAAAATAATCCAGTCAAAAAATGGGCAGAAGAGCTAAAAAGAAACTTCTCTGAAGAGGAAATGCAAATGGCCAACAGACATATGAAAAATGTTCAACATCACTTGTAATCAGGGAAATGCAAATCAAAACTACCATGAGATACCATCTCACACCAGTGAGAATGGCACATATTAAAAAACTAGCAACAACAAATGTTGGCGAGGATGTGGAGAAAAAGGAACTCTTGTGCACTGTTGTGGGAGTGCAAACTGGTCCAACCACTATGGAGAGCTGTGTGGAGATTTCTGGACCTACTAAATATAGAGCTTCCATATGATCCAGCAATTCCACTCCTAGGTATTTACCCAAAGGACACAGTAACATCAATTCCAAAGAGCACCTGCACTCCTATGTTTATAGCAGCACTGTTTACAATAGCTAAGCTTTGGAAACAACCCAAATGCCCAAAAATAGATGACTGGATCAAGAAGATGTGGTACATATATACCATGGAATATTACTCAGCATTCAAAAAAAATAAACACATGCAATTTGCAGCAACATGGATGGCACTGGAAGGGATCATGCTCAGCGAAATAAGCCAAAAGAAAAAGAAAAATACCGGATGGTCTCACTCATAGCAGGAATCTAGAAAACTTAAATAAGGGACCAGGAAAATGAATATAAGAAAGTGAAATCAAAATCAACAAAAAACTATGAACCAGAGACACTTTTGGGGGCTGGGGGGCGGGAGGGAAGGATTGGGGTCAGAATGGGGCGTTTGCAATTGTATGGGGAATATAAAAATAAAATTTAATATTTAAAAAAAAAAAAAAAAAAAAATATCTGAAATCTCACTTCGACTGACCAGTCATTGAGAACTAGAAAGTTCTTCAGGGAAACTGCACGAAATTAGAACTAGGGTCTGGCAGGAAGTGTGGTGAAGAGCTGAAGGGGAAAAGGAATTCCAGGGCTTTGAGAAAACCTTTAGTAAACAGAGAATCCTGAACAGACTGGAGCTAAGTCAACATTGGAAAGGATTTCCATAGTCTAGTGTGCATACAAACCGCCCTAGGCAGCCTATAAAATATAGCCTCTGGAACCTCATCCCAGAGATTCTCACTAAGCAGATGGAGGAGATTGGTCCACATCTCTGCATTTTAACAAGTGATTTGGATAGGGAATCCATGGCCAACATTTAGGCAGCTTATTCTGTTCTCCCTTTGTATCTTTCATGTCCTTCATCCCCACACCTCTAAGACACATCAAGATCAATTACAGGCATGAGGCTCCACACATGCTGCATCTTGGAACCATGAGTGGTGAAGAGACAAGCTTTTCTAAAGACTTCAGATGAAGCCCAGAACTCGGATCTCTAGCTAGAAGATCCTCTGATAATAATGGTGGGAGTTATTACATAAATGTTCACAATGTGACAGGTATGATGCACCCGAGGGTTTCACACAATCAGGTGAGACATGCAGCAATACTGTAAGAGGGGCAGCAGCATTATCTTCATTTTATTTTAGAGGAAGCCCTGTTTTAAAAAGTACAGCAATTTGCTCAAGGTTACACATCTAGGAAGCAGCAGAAATATGAGTGTGAATCCACCTCTCCTGCCTGCAAACCCATGCTTTTAATCCCTGAATTAAATGCTATTCACCATTATCTTTTTAAACAATTCTCCCTCTTCTTTTAAAGCTCAAGAGTCTCCTCAATTCTGAAGCTTTTAATGATTCCCGTTTCTTTTTTTTTTTTAGATTTAATTATTTATTTATACAAGCACTGGATACAGTCAGAAGCACGGAGGGTGAGAGAATTCACCAGAGCCACAGCGGGGAACAGAACAGGCAGACTGGCGAAATACACTGCTGAGGGGAGCAGCGGGCGTCAAGAGAGTTCTGCACGCTGTGGGACCCTCGCCGGTGGCCAGGGGTGGAACTGGCACTGCAGAGGCTGCAGGCAGCTTTGCAGCCAGCGCTCAACCGCTGCACCACCAGGGGAGGCCCTGATTCCCGTTTCTTAAGAGGAGCAATTTTTTCTCCCAACTGTTGCCATCCAAACATTTTATATAACTCAGTTGTATTTGCAATATACTTATCACTTAAACTCTATCTTGCTGGCTCAATTGAGAACTTCTGGAAGACTGAAGCTGTATTTTATTCTACTTGCTTCTCCTAGCCTGGCCACCAGTATTAACTCCATCAAAAGTGTCTTTTAAGGCAATGTTTCTATAAAATAATGTTTTTATTGTTGCTTTCAATACCAGATTACTTGAGACTTGAAGATTATAAAGCTATAGTTTGAAAGTGATGGAAATTCAGGAGAAATAATGATTAGAAACATTTTCCCTCTATCCCATGAGAGCAAATTTAAAGGAACATTCTTTAAGTTGAAAGGAAGCTCTTAACCGTAAATAAGGTAACATGTGGAATTTATTATGCCAATTATTTATATGAACTGAAAGTAAAAATAGGTGCAGGAACAGTTTAGATACATTCAAAGATGAGAGCTTCACAACAAATTGTTAGTAACAAATTAGACTATTCAGGGCATATCCATACTTTCTTCATGAGTTAAAACTGTCCTCTTCCCCCTGAAAGGCCCTTTGGTCCCAATATTAAGAGGTGAGTAAGGGATTAATGGGAATTAGTCAGATTTAATTTGGTATTTCCATTTATATGTATATTTTCTTTTTTTACTTTGTACTTGTATTTTGATCCCCTAGATGCTGAGCAAGTGTTAGCATTAAAGCTAGGGCTTTGCGATTAGTAATACTGAGCCAAGTTGTACTAGCACACATTAGATACTGAATTAATGTTACAGAATAATAAACTAGATGACAGAAAGCTTGGTTACTTTTTCCCTGGGTCACAAAAGACACTTTCAAGAACCTGGCTAGAAATCACATTATTCAACACCATTGCTAGAAATCACTGGAACTGCTTTGTTCAAAATTTCTTGATCAAATTATGATACCCATGGAGCTATTAATGATCAAGTTCAATATCATAAAATCATTCCCTCAGGATTTCCTAGAATTACTATGGTTGGATCTAAGTCACTATGAAGAGTCTCAAAGGCTTAAAAAAAGTATTTTGCATGTCCCTTCTCCCTTCCCATCCTAGTGAACTCCTCTGTGAACCTTCAACCAAAGATACACTAAAGTGAAAAACACCATTTTAATTTAGAAGAAGTAGGGTTACAGCACACTCTCCGTGGATGGTTTCCCGTTACCTTGTTATTGACTCATGAACAAATTATCCTTAATCAAAAACTTATTTATTAGACTTTCATATATGTATTTAGTATTAGCTATTTCATCAAGGAAGGCTCTTATATTATTTATCATATCTATTTCTCCAAAAATCTTATTATTGCATGTAATTTCACTTCCCTGAAGAACTAGCAGTAAAGCTGGTTATGTTGCAATTACCAATACACTGCAATATAAAATTAGATGTGTATTTCCACAGGCCCTTCTCATTTTGCCCAACTCTCTGTGGGCACGGAGAGCACAAAGTTAAAATGCTTAAGATCAAGGTAATCAGATCACCACTAAGTAAGTAAAATGCAGTTGCCTATACAAGGTAATACTGCTCCACCTGTGAAGAATGAAGAAACTGTAAGCAGAGCTGCTGTCTGACATCCCTGTTGAGTTATTAGCAGCAAAAGAAAGAACCCTTGCCCTTGGCACATAAGCTATCACACTTGAAATAGATTTTTCCAAAAGTGCAATCTGATCATCCTTGCTGAATGTCTGTAAACTCAGAATTATCTCTGGAGTTCCAAAGCAGACTGAGATTTCTAGAAAGAAAAGACCCATGAGAAAGGATATGTGTGGGTGTGTGTGTGTGTGTGCGCGCACACACACACACACACACACGGATTTTCAATGCACCGAGAAAAGCACACTATTTTAATTCCATGAATGATTATCAAGTCTTTACCAAACCTTTAGGATGTAACCCATACAGGGGTAGGCTCTGTGGATGGAGAGTGATAGCAGAAAATATCACTGGACAAAACCATCCCTAATGCTGAAAGCTGCATAGAATTTGTAAGGGAGACAAGACAAGAAGCAATTACTAAATAAGGTGCTTTGTAACAAATGTTACATCATGAGTCCTAATAATACAAATTCAGTTCAGTAAAGTTCATTGAATACCTCTTCAATATAAGGCTTCAGCCAGGTGTCTCAGGAGATAATAAGAGCAAGGTTCAGGCCTTAAGAAGGTGAGGGGAGGGCCTCCATGCTGGTGCAAGGGGTTAAGACACAACCTATGAAGCTATCCACAGTCACTGCAGCATGAGTTCAATCCCTGGCTAGGGAGCTACCCACATGGCGGGCAGACCTCTCCTGTCTCACCCGCTGCTCCCCTCAGCAGTGTATTTTAGTCAGTCTGCCTGGTCTGTTCCCCACTCTGTCTCTGGTGAATTCTCTCACCACAACCCATCTCTGGCCTGTACCCCAGTTTTTGTATGCATAAATAAATAAATCTTAAAAAAATAGAAGGCGAGGGGATAAAGGGAATCAACTCCTGTGGACCTATGACAGGCTCTTTGCTCAATGCTTTTCTAACTGATGGACCAGGCATAGTGGTTCCCAAGGCATAAAGCAGCATCTCCTTCTGCAGTTGGGGAACCTGAGGTTCAGAGTAATTTTCCAATATTTCACCTGCAGCTAAGAGTCAGGATTCTATCTAGGAAGTCTATGTAGACTTGTTTCTCATACTTAGCCTCTTTCCAGATCATCAGAACTTGGCCTTCAGGCCAGGAGTTACCTCAATCCAGTCTAGGGCTGGTCCATGATGACCCTGTGTTCATCCCTTGCAAAATGAAAAACACAAAGCCAATACTGTGTAAATGAAAGATGATTAAATTGAAAGGACCGTCCATTTATATGACATTATTTGCTTCCTCCTTTTGTGATGTTACACATGCATTTAGGAAATGATGGTGCCAATGGATGGTAGCTGATGCCATTTTTTGAGCTTTAATTTTTCTAGAAAAGTACACTCAAAAAACGGTGCTCCACATTAGTTCTTCATGTGCTGTTTTGATTTTTATAATTGGTGCATGAAACTTAATGAATAGAAAATTTTGAGGTGAGTCTGTATATAAAATTTGGTGCTATGAAAAACTGTGGGAACTTTCAATGGATATTAAAACTTTCAATGAACAAAAAAAAGTTCTAGAAGCTTTGGTTTTAGTTCTATACCACATCTCAACTCACCTCCTTCACATACTTTTGACAGATCACTCAAGCCACATAAAAATGTCCTGCCTTGCATGGTGTGAGGAATGAAAATAAGGCAAAACTGTTAGTGACGTCCACCAAAATGAAAGGACTGAAATTCCGTGTTAGATTATTTTTTTGTTTTAAATGACAAACACAGCCCCGTCCATTTCTGTGTGCCTTCCCTGGTGATATGAGGCCACAGTGCAAAGATTAACTACCTCCTACTTCAGTGCCAGCAGTTCAGTGTTAACCTCTTCCCAAACATGCATCAGATGGGTTAGACAGAGGCAGCTGGGTGTGTTGACAACCGACACAGAAACGAACCTCCTCTTGGCAACTGTTCTCTCTGGCTGAAAGACAGAGTGGTGACAATAATGGTGGCGCTGATTTTCAGATGAGAGAGGTTCGTTGCTCAGCCAGAGAGACAGGAATCTGGACACTTCTCCCCTGACATCTTTTATGCCACTGGCATGTTTCCTCTACACAGACTCAAAGCTTTGGGTAGAATTGAACAAGGACAAAGAGTCACAAAATATCATCTGACTTGCTGTTGTTTGTTGTCTGAGAAATGCCAGTGAAGTGGCTGAACTGGTGCTTCCAGGTCCCAGCCTTCCTGAAAGTGAAGTGACACCAGTGCAACTCAACCCAACATTTGTCAATATCTGATCCGTGCCACACCCTGCAAGGCCAAGGCGCTGAGCTCTGGAAGGGAAGAGACCTTGTTTATTTACTTTGCATTCCCCACTTCTAGTACAGTTCCTGGCACCTAGTAGGTATGTAATAGCTTCTTGAGGAATAAATAAATGGAAAGGTGCAATAAGTGTTTAATAAACATGCACAGGTAAGAACTGAATGTACTGTCTTTGTCCAGTCTGCTATTTCAGCATCAAGACTGAATCAACAGAAGTAAGTTTTTCTTTTTTAGAAAACATAGTAATATCATGATTACTCAAGGTTCCTCTTGTCTGTATGTCTTTCTCTGTTCCGATATGGCTGTTTCTATAGTGCGCTCTCCCTCTGTCTCTCTGTCTCTCTCTCTTCCTCTCTCTCTCTCCCCCCTTCTCCCATTCTCTAGCGATCTATCTTCCACCCCACTTTCTTTTTGCTCACTATATTTTCTCAGTAATGTTAAAGAATCATAGAAAAGTTTCAGAGGGAAAAAAATCCACCCAAATACTTCCTTTGTCAAAAAAAGGATTACATCCTTTCCTGTAACCTGATGGCTTTCCTGCCCCTTCTGTTTCTTTTCTAGCACCCATGCCCAGTTCCTTTGTCCTCTGGCAGCAGGGCCATGGCCTCATAAGTTCTGAGAACTCACTGCAGTCTTTGTCATGTATTCTGTCCCTGACACTCTTGGGGAGGCCCCCAGGGACAGCATACATGGAAGGTGGTAAGGGTTTGCTCCAGAGAGCTTGCAAAATTGTTGAGCATAAAAGGAAAACTCTAGGCAAAAATCCCCATGTACTCTACTCAATGAGGCTGTCATAGTGTTCAAAGGACAAAGAGAGCCCTGTTCATTTGCTACAGTGTCTTCAGTTTGATTTTCTTTTTTACATGCTGCTTTTGAGGCTGTTGGTCCAGGTTGTTAAAGCAAAGAGGAGGTGCCACAGTTCAACAACCTCTAATGTGAAAGTGAATGATTTCCGATTTTCCCTGATTGTGTGGCACTCCTGACAGAGTCGCAGGAGCACATCCTGCCAGAGTCTGCCTGAGCTCCCACAGGCTTCCATTGACCTGTGACCACATCCTAAGCAGCAGACACCGAGAGAGCCCCTCAACTCTCAGCCTCACTGCATAGGCAGATAGCCAAGCTACCTCTCCCAGGATGGGGCCAGAGCCAGGACCCGCATTCACAGGCTCTGTCCTCACTTCTCAGAGAAGCAGATCTGAACCTGCCCTGGCTTTATCACTCCCTTGTGGCAGACCTCCCTTAGAGTCTGCTTTGGAACAGTTCCTGTCTCCTAGGCCAAGCTCAGCCCTCTATAGGAACCGTCACCTGGAGTGACACATCATGAGCAGAGCTTCCTCCCGCTTCTACCTTCTTTTGCCATCTTTTAAGCCCTAATTCAAATATGCCACTTTTTGAAGCTTTGGTCAAAGTGTGCAAATTTTCTATCCTGACTTCCCATTGCATTTTGTTGCTTTGGGCATCTGACAATGAGTTATGAGCATCCAATCTCAATTTTGTTAGTTGTAAATAGGGCACATAATACAAAAAGGTTGTGAGGAAAATGTCAAGTAACATATATGAGTACCTGGCACAGAGTGACAAATCAGTCAATTCTGTTTCATTTATTCATATATCACACATTTTATTTTCATTGTAGCTATTTGCACATATGTTTATTTGCAATACATCCTAAGTGCCCAGAAAGCAAACACAATCTTATTTATCTTTGTAAGTGCCTAGCATAGTTCCTTGTATATAACTTTTTAAAATTATATATTATAGAGATAGATAGATAGATAAATTTACCTCACTGCCTCAGTTTTTTCATCTGTAAAATGGGAATGAAAATAGCTTAGCTATTTCAAAGCATATTATCAGGTAAGCTAAAATACTACATGTATAATTATTCTGAAAACTAACAAGACTAACTACTAACCAGTGCAAGCTGTATTTTGAATTATTATTCCAATGTATGAACATTGTGAAACAACATTACCCAGTTTATCCAGTAGAGGGCAGTGACACACACATTGATCTGCATATTCTTCATAAGACTCCAAAACCATAAAATTAAAAAGTGAGAAACATTTTGGTTTCATGAGAACAAATAAAGTGAGTTTTCCAGATTCTGCTGTTTTTATTTTTTCTCACTGTTTTTTTTTAATGCAATTTATATGTGTACAAAGGACCTTCAACTCCATTGGTGTTTTCCAGTGTGGCTCAGTGACCTGATGTCCTAGTTTCTCTATTTGCATTTCCACTTAACCATGAGTCCAGGGTGAGGGATAATTTTAGCCTATCCAATGGGAAAGAATGCTGTTTTCACTGGTTTTATTACCCTGATCCTGGGCAAAAGCATTTCGACAGGACTGGTGAGGGCTTGGACCTCTTCTGAAGAGCACCTGGGAGGGTTCCATCCTGGGGGAGGGACTGACGGGCAAAAAGACTTGAAAAACAACACCAACCATTGTTTCCTGAGCCTGCCTTGGCTCCCCTTAGTCTGCTCTGTTAAGACACTAACCCATTGACTAATTCACTGACGTTTTCTTAGGACAGCTCAGTCTCCTCAAGATAAGGGAAAAACAGAGGTGGTGAATGAATGAATACGGCTGTAGAATATACTCACTAGATAAACTTCTACTCTTCAGTCAATTCTGAATTTGGTTCAAACAGATAAAATGACTTGAAGATGTATACAATGGCATGGTATTTGCCACCCAAGGAATTAAAATTTTAAACAGAGGCAGTGAAATGGAGCTTAGATTAGCAAAATTTGAATTACATATTGAGTATTCCTTGCATACTAGGCATTGGAGAAGGGAGGGGCAGATGGTACACAAGATAAGATGCAATTCTTACCTTCAAGGAACTTACAGTCTAGACCAGAGACTGTAGGAGCAGTGTAAAAGCAATAAAAAAAAAAAATGCAAATACAGTGATAACAGGCATAACTACAGTCAGTTATGATAAAATGCTTATTTTTCAAAAATACAAATTTGTTCTAATCATTGCTATATTGGTGGGGAGTGATCTGAGCACAGTGTGAATTTTGCATCTGATTATGTGCAATTTCACCTGCAAAAAATGACTGGAATGCAGAAAACTCCAGCCAGATGAACTGAACAGAGAAGGAACACCTAAAAGAACACCATACACGCATCTAAATGTGCATCTGTTCCCTTTGTTCACTGAGAGGCTTCTGAGTCACACATATCATCCCCTGGTGTTACAGCTCTCCCTCAGATTTCAGATGACGCCACTTCCTCCACTTCATCAAAACTCACAATTTACAAACCTTTCCAACACCCATGTCCCACAAACAATTCAGTTTTTTCAAGGTCAAGTGTCATATTTATTATAGTGTTTATGCAATTTTTGAAACGCTTTACCTTTGGTAAGATTTTGTTATTTTCCATTGATTTCTCTTTTTTGTGCTAACGTGTGACTAACAAAAGTTTTGAGTGCTGTACCCAATTCCATGTTTCCATAATTCCTATAGTTTCCATTACTTGATTTATACAGCACGCTGATTTTTAGGAGCACACATGCAGTATTATTGCAGAACTCACTGTCCAGCTAGCCTTGAGTGCACAAACTAGGAGCTCCTGCCCTGGAGCCACGGAGGAGTCCAGGAGAGGTGCTCCTGAAAAAAAGAGGTAGAAAACCACAGAGTTATAGACAGAAAACAGTATGCTCCTTCTTTCATTCTTTGTAATTTTCCCCATTGGAAGACCAACAACAAACAAATACATAAAATGCATTGTGAACATGCATTTATATAGAAAGGCAAATACATACAACTAACTTAAAAAATCAGGCAGAGAGAAAATGAAACGGGAAACAAGTAAATCCTGGTGTTAGGTAAGCTTACAAGAGGCATGAAAGTTCCATGAAAACATCTGTTAGAAATGAAGCACACATTTATTCCAAGTCTCCTAGTCACCATACCTCGCTCTGCGAAGGTCTGATTTGATCCAGAGATGATTTTTTGCCAAGTCTCTTCTGTACCATATCGCGTGGTAATCA
>NW_023604967.1:0-30047 GCF_014898055.3 Talpa occidentalis
AATATGCACATGCCAGCTCTTTTTAAAACATATGTACTGAATAATGGAAATTAAAGAACTTAGAGAATTCATTAATATTGATCATTCTTATTTTTAAATGAGGTGCATTTTGCCCCCCAAGTTTTTCTTTTTTCTTTTTTTTTTAAAGATTTATTTATTTATTTATACAGGCAGGGTACAGTCAGAAGCGCAGGAGGGTGAGAGAATTCACCAGAGCCAGAGCGGGGAACAGAACAGGCAAACCAACGAAATACACTGCTGAGGCGAGGAGCAGGTGCAACAGGAGAGGTCTGCGCGCGGTGTGGGACCCTCGCCGGTCGGCCGGGGATCAAACGGTGCTGCAGAGACTGCAGGCAGCGTCACAGCCCAGCGCTCAACTGCTGCACCACCAGGGGAGGCCCGGCCCCCCAGGTTTTAAAAAAATGATCATTTATCAAAAACATAAGGGAGGGCACGGGGAAATGTCTTAAGTGAAAATTATCAGATGGCACGGATTCAATTATCAGATGGGCTCGATGCAAGATATTATAAAAGATGCAGAGCGCAGATGCTGTGCTTGGAACCATCTCCACGAATACATTTCTATAAACACACATGGCGCAGGGGCTTCCCCATACATCCCACCAGTGTTTACAGTGAATTCAATAATTCAAGATGCTATACCAGGCCTACGAAATGTGATAAAACACTTCAAATGAATTGGGTTATTTGGCCATGACAAATAAACAAAAGAAACAACAGCAGCAAAAAAACACTTAGCAAGACGAGGCGGGGAAGGTTCTCAACCGAAGGTTCAGTATTTGTTGGCAAAAAGTCAAGGACCACATGTTACTAACTCACATCTCGTGTTTCACCAGCAAACACCTCTGAAAGGAGCAACCCAAAAATCCCCATGGGATGACTGCCAGCCTTCAGACAGTATCATCAGCAGATGACTGTCTATCACCTAACGGTACTGCTCGCAGATAGAGTTTAATAAAACTCCTGTGCAATTTCCTCACAAACTGACCACCCACCTCACCAGATGTGTGCCTTGACTTTTTAACACTCCCCGGTTGTGGTGAAATGCATTATCCTAAAGAATAGGAGAGTCCTTGTGCCTCCCGGGGCACACGGTGTTGAGCACAGCACCATGAGGCTGTCACAGCCAATGCAGCATGAGTTCATCCCGACTGGCCAGGGGCTACTCACATGGTGCAGCAGACCTGTCCTGTCTCGCCCGCTGCTCCCCTCAGCAGGTATATGCGGTCCTCTGCCTGTTCTGTTCCCCACTCTGTCTCTGGTGAATCCTCTCACCCTCCTGCACATGCTGCCTGTACCCCGGTTCTTGTATAAAATAAAGTAATCTTTAAAAAAAAAAAAGAAGAAAGATAATTTCCTTTTTCAACCTTGAAGTCTGACACATCATGTTGCCTTGTCCTTCAGAGTCATGTTTTACGTAATCTCCTTTATTAAGTTAAAAATCAGGGTCAAATTTGCACCATTGCTACCACATAGTAGAAGACACAGTCCTTGCCCTGCTGGCAAACGAGGCGCTCTTCCGCAGTTAACAGGGGTATGTGGAATCTCAATGAAATTTCCCCACATATCCTACTCGGTAAAACATTGCCACTAGACAGTAGTCTTATTCAGTTTCATGATTCTGTAAGGTGAGCAATGAAGAAGTGCACAGTATCAAAAATAATTGAATATGTTAGCTTAGACCATCTCATTTTATATCAAAACTTTAGAATTCTGTATAAATTCAATAGATTTATTCAGAATGCTCTTCCTCTATTACTGAGAAAATAAAAATTGGATTGTGTTTTTCACATTTTCAGGAATTGAGGTAGGAAAAATATTGACACACTACAAGGAAATTAAGTATAATTTCCTGTCGTTGATTTTTATGATCATGAAAAATGTTTTCACCCTCCTCATTATTGAAACTTCAAAAACATCAATGGACATAAATCTTACACATCAAAATGCTATTTAAATTTTAGTTTTAATACAAACATAATACACAGAAATCTCAGTTACAATACTATGGGTTTTTAAATTTTTAAATGCTTTTTATTACCTGATATTTTACATGTATAAATTAAAACATGCGATATGCTAGTTATGATGTATCATAATAAATCAACGTGTATGTTGGTGTTTATTTTTTGCTCTATTTCATTTTCCTAGCTTTATCATCTTTTTAAGGAGGGTTGTATTTTGTCTTTTTTCTCCTATGCACTATCTGTGTGTGAACATATCACAATGTACCTATCCACTTAGTAAGTGCATTCCGATTGTTTAAAATAAATGCACTGTTTTAAAGGCCAAAAAAAAAAAAAATAAATAAATTTTAGTTTGACAGGCAAGTCTTAAGTTACTAAGGGAGAGGGGTGAATACTGAATCAAAACATCTAAGAAAAATATCTCACCTTTGTTCCTCTGTAAAAGGTCACTCCTAGATGACTTTTGTGGTTTTAAATCCTGGTATTGTTCTGGTTTTGGTCATCTGGAAGTTTCCTCTGACCCGCCTTTTATTTAAGTGTTCCAAATGGCACACACATGCACTCTCCTTTCACAGAGGCTCCCAATATTCTCATTTATCCTCAGGAGATTGGCATGCCCTAGGGGACCTTCATTTTCTCTCTGCTCTGGGTTGTTCAGGACTGCCAAGCACTCCCTCATAGATGATGCTGGAGAAGCTACATCAGCCTGGCAGCCAGCGCCTGCTCCTAGGCTGAGTGCAAAACAGCCAGTAGACTGCCAAGAATAACATTCGTGTGGGCCTCCCGGTGGCGCAGCGGTTGAGCGCTGGGTTGCGAAGCTGCCCGCGGCCTCTGCGCGCCGGTTCGATCCCCGGCTGCTCCCCGGCCACCGGAGGAGGATCCCACATGGTGCGCAGACCTCTCCTGCCACCCGCTGCTCCCCTCAGCAGTGTGCTTCGGCCCTTCTGCCTGCTCTGCTCCCCACTCTGGCTCTGGTGAATTCTCTCACCCTCCCGCGCTTCTGACTGTACCCAGTGCATGTATAAAACAAAACAAACAAATATAATAAATAAATAAATAAAACATGCCTCTATAAAAAAAAAAAAAAAAAAAAAAAAAAAGAATAACATTCTGTTGTACCCTGATTCCCTCCCTCAGGGACTAGTGAGCCTGAGTCAGACTTTAATCGCGAGTAGACTCTAAATGTCTGCCTAGAGAAACTCAACCGCCCAGGCCAGGCCCCTAGGCTTCTTCTGCACTAGGGTTTAGGAGTCATGGAGTTAAAAGCCACCATCTGAAACCCACCTACACCAGACTGCCTCTGAACTAAACCAGCCTCTACTTTTCCACCGACAACTTCATTAGCCTCTGATAAAATTAAACAGAAGTGGGACCTCCCTGGTGATGCAAGGGGTTAAGTCTCAGTACTATGAAGCTATCACCTGCCTGCAGTCTGAGTTTGATCCCCAGCCAGGGAGTTGACCCACATTGCGCGGCAGACCTCCCCTGTCTTGCCCGCTGCTCCCCTAAGCAATCTACCTGTTCTGCTTCCCACTCTGTCTCCGGTGAATCTTCTCACTTCCCTGCACCTCTGGCTAACACCCCAACATCCCAGCTCTTATATACATAAATAAATGAAATAAATCTTTGAAAAAAATTAATCAGAAGTTCACGTGGGTTATAACTCTACTCCCTAGGATTATGTGACATGAAATATGTCAGAAGGAGAAAAGCAAACAAAGCAGGTGAAATAAGAATAAACCAATGGACTTTGTCATGGAACTGAGGTTACCAGAGGGGGAGGGAGTATGGGTGGGAACAAGGGTGGATTCACCAGAGGGTGGTGCTTTTTTTAATTAAAGAAAGTTTGCTCTACATATAAAATCAAAGCTATAAAACTTCTAAAAAAATAAGAGAATATCTTCATAACTTTAGTTTGGACAATTATTTTAGATATGACAGAAAAACACTAATGAATTGAATGTCATCAAAATTAAGAACTTCTACCCTTACCACTGTTAAGAGAATAACAGACAAGCCAGACTAGGAGAAGAAAATACTTGTAAATAAATTATCTGATGAAGGAGTTGTACCTAGAATGTATCCAACACCCTCAAAATCCAATAATAATAAAAAGCAACTAAATTTTAAAATAAGCAAAAGATCTTAAGTGACATTTTATTATAGAAGATATATAGGTGGTGTACAAATTCCTGAAGAGCAGTATTAGTCTAAAGGGAAATACAAATTAAAACCACAATGAAATAGACTATACATAATTAGAAAAATAAAAACTCCCTAAATACCCCACTGGTAATATATGCTAATATTTAACCGAGTGCTATTATAGCACAGCAGTTGGAATTATACCTTGAGATTACTTGGTATTTAAAAATTCAATTTTCTACATCTGGATTATAAGGATCAAAAATTTTAATCTTATAAGTAAGTTACACATCTTTGTATCAAACATAGAAAGAGATAAGTACAAAATGGGAAAAAATCCCTCTGATTTTCTCATTAGATGTGCATCATCCTCTTTCCTATGCATATGTAGTGGACTACTGCATAAAATATTGCTTGTTTTGATTTCCAAGGCTCTATTTCTTGCCCTCCTCTGACTAGATAAGTGGGCTCCCACTACTGCAGAGATTTTAGCAGGAGTGCTTAAGAGAACACATGCAGTGTTTTTTTTTTTTTTTTTTTTTTTTTTTTTTTTGTTTTTTCTTTTAAAATGGAAGGCCCTATTGCTCTGTGACCCAGAAAAGACTGGAAAGAATATGCAAATAGTTTTAATAATTTTCCCTGGCACCTCTCCCACTCTATCTCCCACTCTCAAACTGGTTAGGACCCTCTGAGTCAAGACAAATAGAAAGAGTGAAGAGAAGAAGCAATAGGGCCAAGCGCAGAGTGAGGTGGAGGCATGGGGCCATGTGACAGATGCAGTGGATGATGCCCCAGTATGTATCCCTCTCTTCCTCTCTAATTTACAGAACCCCAATTTTGCTCAAGTGCCATTTTCCTAGCCTTCTTTGCAGTGAATCATAGCCATGTGACAGTATGAGTCAATTAGATATGGGCAAAAATCTGCTAAAGATTTCCAGAAAATTCTTTGTTTTCTTGCTATAGACACCATTTTCCTTCTTCCTTCCTTAAATGCAGAACAGATAGCTGGCATGCAGCAGCCAGTTTGTAACCATAAGGCAGCGGCATAACAGGTTAAGACAGGATAGCAAAAGCAAATAAAGGCCCTAGATTCACACTGACTAATACAGTAGCCCCTAGCCCAGTCTGCTGTGTGGGCTGGATGGCAAGTGACAGGGCACAACGCAGTAAAGCAGGTGGTAGACGAGATGTTGTTGAGGCCTCTTTGGAAAATGCAGCCATCAGAAAGTGGAACCTTATTCCCCTCCCCATCAACAATAATAATATGAGCTTGCTAGTGATCGTTCAGCATGCACCATGATCTAGGTTAAATGATTTATGCTTTACATCTTTTTCTCTTAATAACCCCTCAATTATGTCTCCACTGTTATCTGTATTTTACAGATGAGGAAAAAAGTTTGGATAGTTGGGAAGCCATTGAACTAGTCTTGAACTAAGGTCCATCTGACTCCAAAGTCTGAAGCAACCAATAGTGAACAGAGAACTAAACTTAATTTATTCAGATGTTTCACAACAAAGGAGCTAAGTTCAGACCACTTTCCTACTTGATCCTTTAAAATTTTCCTATGCTCTGACCCTCTTGGTCCACACCTTGGGACTGCTCCTTGGTCATGGACCCAAGTCAAGATTCCCATTCTCTACCAAATGCTTTCCTGGGCCAGCCACTGCAGCAGTGGCTGCAATCCCCGCCTGGCCAGGGAGCTAACCCACATGGCGCAGCAGACCTCTCTTGCCTTGCCCACTGCTCCCCTCAGCAGTGTATTTTAGTAGATCTGCCTGTTCTTCTCCCTACTTTCTCTGGTGAATCCTCTCACCCCCTGCACCTCTGGCTTACACCCCAATTCTTGTATGCATAAATAAATAAATCTTTAAGAAAAAAAAACTTATTGGAATGCTTAAAAGGAGGTCACAAGAAATGAAGCCTTTCAAAATCAAGAAACCTTAAGAATTTCCATCAGCAGGAAAAAGATACAATAGTTATAAACAATATCAGATTGGATTCATACCTGAAATCTTAGACCAAAATTAACTCTAGATTAATATTTATATGTGAAAAAAAATGAAAACCTAAAAGTACAAGAAGAAAATATGGCAGAATTATTTCATAATCTGGGAGTAGGAACAACCTTTGTGAGCATAATGCAAAACATTGAAGCTATAAAAGGAAAGAAGTTAAATATAAAAAACATTTTAAATTCTTCTTAAATTAAAAACATCACAGACAAACTGAAAAGACATGAAAAGCCAGGATCAACTCTTTGCTTTCCTATAACTCAATAAGAAAAAGACCAATAACTCGATCAAAAATGGGCAAAAGATATGAACAAATAGTTCCCAGGAAAGGAATTTTGAATGACTTTTAAACATGAAAATACACTCAATTTCCTCCATAATAAGAGAAACGCAAATTAAAACTACCAGATTGACAGATAAAAATTTTGATAACACCATGTGGATGAAGGTTAGAGAAACAGATGCTCTCCCATATTGCTGGTAGGAGTGTAAACTGACTCAACCCCTGTGGAGAACAGCTTGACTATATGTATCAAAATCCAGAATGCATGTTTTGGCAGGCACCATGAGTTGTAAACCCCAAAATCATTCCTCCATATTCCATGCTAACAGAATCCAATTGCTCAGGTGGCAATGTGCCAAATTCCAAATGATGGCATTTATTTGCTGATTCATTTATATTTATTAAGTTTTTATTGTGTACTATACACTACTCCTGGAGGGACAAGATGACGGAGGCAGCCCAAAGCCCAGCCCTCATGATAATCCTATATCTGCTGATTGAGTTTCCAAAGTAAAATGACAACAATGGAATTCTTTTTTTTAAAGATTTATTTATTTATGCATATAAGAACTGGGGTACAGGCCAGAGGTGGCGGGTGGTAAGAGGATTCACCAGAGACAGAGTGGAGAGCAGAACAGGTGGACTGACTGAAATACACTGCTGAGGGGAGCAGCAGGCAAGACAGGAGAGGTCTGCTGCGTTATGTGGGTTAGCTCCCTAACCCCTTGCACCACAAGGGAGGCCCAACAGTGGAATTTTTATGCCTGTTACAACCCTTAGTAATAATGATGATGTCCTCATTGTCTTAGGTGCTGTTTTAAAGGGTGCTCTTCCATTCTAGAATGACTCTACCAGAAAAGTTTAGAAGAAAATCAAAACTGAAAAAAAAAGTACCCATGACAGATACAAAAGAGAAAGTACTCAACCTCTTTAACAATAAAGAAAATTGGAATGAAGTCAATAATAAGATGCCTTGGAAAGATGTGCAATAGAGGAAGGATGTGCTCAGAAATACTTTCAAATCATGAGCATCTTTGTTTGATTGGAGATTTTAAGGTAGTATATAAATTTCTGGGCATATCTCCAGATTTAAAATGATTAATACAGTATTGTTAAATTAAGGAAAAACAGCGTTACTCTAAACAGATTTCAGTTCCTAAATCTGTTCAGTTCAGAACACTGAAAAACTGACATTATAATCAGTACCCATTTCCTTTTGTAAGATAGTCACTTTCCAAGCCTCCTTGTGACCTGACAGTGTCTAAAGCCACCTAGGGGAACAACAGCCAGAAATCTCAGAAGGCGTTTTTCCTGTTAAAAGTGACAAATTAAAAAAAAAAATAGAGTTTGTTGGAGCTGCCTGTTCTCTCATGTGCCAATCTTGAAAGTGGCCATGATGCTTGGAAGTACAACAGCCATCTTAGAACCATGAAAAGGAAAGTCAGTGTGCTAAGGGGTGCAAAGAAGAAAGACCCAGAGCTCCTCACCTTATTGAGCAACCAGACATCACTTGAGAATTGTAGCTGTAGGTCAAATGTGGGTGAAAGACTTTCCTCTATATATTTCTTGGTACTTTTTTTTTTTAAGATTTATTTATTTATGCATTAAAGAGCTGTGGTACAGGCCAGAGATGAGGGAGTGTGAGAGGATTTACCAGAGACAGAGTAGGGAACAGAACAGGCAGACTGACTGAAACATTCTGCTGAGGGGAGCAGTGGCAAGACAGGAGGGGTCTGCTGCACCATATGGGTTGCTCCATGGACAGCCCGGGATGGAACTCGTGCTGCAGAAGTCGTAGATTTGCTTCATAGTGCGGTGCTTAACCCCTTGCGCCACCAGGGAGTCCCCTTCTTGGTACTTTTTTAAATTTCATGCTATTTGCATGGATAGGCTATGAAGGCAAAATATGACACTCTGGCATAAGGATTATTTTGAGCTTGATAAAGACACTTAAAAAATAGCAGCTGCAAAAAGAGAACTCTGACCTCTCCTTTTTCTTCCAGAAAGCAGGAGATAAAATTCCCATGTCAAAGGTGCCATAGAACCTCCATACCAGGGAGAAAGAAATATCCTTATCACCAGAGATGAGTTGCAGAGGCCGAGAGGAGTCCACACAAACAGACCTTGTTAAAATAACTCTTATCATCCCCTAGCTTTCCCATACATTGTGGTTACTTTCCCACAACCAGCTCTCTTGTTCAATCTAGTGCAAAAGCCTTCTTCGGGTCTTCATTTTCCAATGGGACTCCTAGGTACATGTAAAAATCTGTATGTAGTCTTCCTATTTGTCTGTCTGTCTTATTTCAATTTAATTCTAAAGCCCAGCTGGAGACCATAAGAGGGAAGAGATCAAGTTTTGCCTTCTCAACACCTATTCAAATGAAACATTAATACCTGGCACAAATAAAACATTAATACTGTAACAGGGTGGTCCCCAGGAAAGGGGGAGGTTCCCTGCCCCACCCAAGGGAGGGTGGAGCTGAGCAGGAAGAAGAGAAGCTGCAGAAGAGACTGAGGAAGGAAGCAGGATGGAGCCAGGAGACCTGGAGGAGGCGCATGGAGCCTAGAGACACATGAAGAAACTGCGCTTGTCTTTTGGTCGTGGACTGGGTGACACAGATGTGGGTGAGACCCGTGGGGAGGTGACAATGGCAGCTTTTTATCTTGATGTTGATTTTGCTCTTTTCCTTCCGGGCTTGTCCAGTTGTTTGTGACCCTTTTCTGTGGGTCCCCACTGGAAGATGCTTTAGACTTGTAGCAGGCTTTGGGGCCTTGTTCTGGGCCAATCCCATATGGATGGACTTTTACCCACGAGGGGACGGGTAACTTTGGGTGCTTCATTTAGAAACTAGACTCTTTGCCTTACCTGTATTGTTTCCTAGTTTTATTAAAGTTCCTTCCCATTAAAGTCTCCTATGTTTTGTGTTGATGCGGCGGATGGCAGAACCCTACATAGAATAGGCAGGTTTGCGGGGTTTGGGCTACCCTCTCCCTGTCCTATAACAATACCTTATGAATCCTTAAACCTTTACACCAAAAATATTCTTTGCCTACTTTGGTTTTGTGCAAAGTAGTTTTTTTTGTGCAAAGTGTTTTGTTGTTGTTGTTGGTTTGTTGGTTTTTTTTTTTTTTTTTGACCTACTTTGGTTTAGTGGAAGTGTACTTTAAAAAAAACATGTAGTTTGATGAGAAATGCAAAACAAAAAAGGAAATTATAGACAAAAGAACACCAGCAATCTCGACTCCTATTATGTTGATAAAGTTCAAAGTGTCAGAAGTCTTATCCATAGACTAACATACTCAACATCACTTTCAATATGTCCATCAACAAACAACATAAAAATAAAGCCCAAGTATTGTTTTCTATTGTAACTATAGAACAAAATAGGACTTTCTTAATTTGAGAACCCAGAAACCTGTGTCCAATGCTTTTTGAGAATTTACTGTTAGATTTTTTTTTTAATTCCCAGATGCTGATTTTTAGTTCTTCAAGAATGAGTAGCCACAGCTCTACGGTTTCAAAGACTAAACCTTCCAGGCTTGTTGGTGTGTGGTTCCTTTCTCTAAAATTCCAGACATTCTCTTCTCCCGGCATCACCACGTGGGGAAAACGCTGAGCGAAAATGGCTGTGATCTTTGTGGGGGATTGTCTGATAATACCTCTCCTGAACACCAGAGAGCGCGCGGAGGCCCGTCACTTGTTTTTCTTTAAACATGAATCGAAGTCCGTACCGAGAATAACAAAAGACTCGAAACAGAGGGGCCTGCAAACAAAGGGACAAGGAAAAAGGCTGCCCGCCCAGTTTTACTGGAGCTCAAGTTTGCTTCCTCACCCCACCCTCCAGCCTCCTAGCCTTAAGGAACTGCAAACGACTTAAACTGCCAAACAAATCTTGGACTAACAAGGAAAATCAAAGCAGAATAGATTAGTCACCACCACCAAGCGTCTGGGAAGAAGATCACAGGTGCATTTGAGCTATGTGCTTGGCCTGATATTAGTACTCAAAAAAAATGCTTTCAGTGTTTGTTTTTCTGATTTCAAGAATAACATATGCACGTAGAAAATTTAAAAAACAGAAAAGCAAAAAGAACAGAAATCAACATATTCTAACACAACTAGAACTATTTTTAATCTTTCTAAGTATTTCTTTCCAGACTTTTTTTACAGTAGTTTAGTGCATAGAAAATTAGGACTCCACATGCTATTTTCTACTGGTTTCTCTTCTCATTTAGTATATCAACAACTTAAATTCTGATAACATAATCTTGTCAGTAATCACATGGTTGAATAACAAGTAAAAGAATAACAAAATTTCAAAAGCTGCAGCTTTTTGCCCTAAGATAGCAGCAACTTGAATGCCAGATCCAAATCATGTATTTAGGCAGGACTTTTTCTGCTGCTTTGCATTTAGAAGCTGAAACAGGTTAAGAAAAGAAGGAATGGAAACTATTTCATACCACCCTGAACTACTATAAGGATCTTGTCATTCCCAGTGGCCTGACAGCCGCCCTAAAGGACCAGGGGAGAGTGTGGGTACCCAAAACCCAGGTACTCCCACCCCTGCCAGTGCTTGTCTTAAGGTCAGACAGAGCAATCAGTACAACTACTCATGTGGGCAGGTCAGCAGGTGGTGAGCAAGCCAGAAAAGACAGAGAGGTCACTGACCTTGAGACCTGGAACCAAAGGCAGCTGGCCTTTTCTCAAAGGAGAAGCCTGGCACAGGAGACAGCCCAGGCACAGATAGATGTTGGGGAGGTGATGCCCTGGAAGCCAGAATGGACAACTAATCACTGAGCCCAGACTTCCCCTTCTATTACTCCAGCAGGTAATGGGTGATGTGATGGTCTTGAGACTGAGAATTTAGGAGAATCACTGGAGCACTCTGAGCTCTGTTCCCTTGTCTGTGTAAGGGAAAGTCTCCAAAAGATCTGTAACTGTTCTGCCAGCTTTTCAAAGTCTATGCTGTTTAGCTATCCCCAGCGATGCACCTGAAGAGCAGCCAACACCTTTCCCACCTCCTGCAGTCCTGTCCCACAAGAGGTAACCTCTCTGCATGCAATTGCCCAAATCCCCCTCTGCTCTTCCACAAGTGCTGAGCCTTTGCACTAGCTTTTCTGTCTTGCATAAATGCTGGGAAGACTTTTCACCTTCTCTTTCAAAGTTTTATCATCCTTCAAAGGCCTGAGTACAAGGTCTTCCTGGTCTACTGCAGGCAGACCTGTCCTCTCTACTCCCATGATATTCTGCACGTATTTCCATCATTTTCTACCAGGTGACCTTGACATGCCCATGCATCAATTTCCTTGTCTGTAAAAGGGGGGAATTATTTTACCAATCTCATAGGGTTGTAATAAGGATTAAATGATTAACGAAAGTAAAGAACTCGAAACTGAACCTGTGTATAATAAGGTCGTAATAAGAGGGAAGTACGTCTCCACCACAGCACTCAACAGATTATATTACAACTGTCAACAAAGATTCCACTTCTCTCTTGAAAGTTTAGTACCTTGAGGGTAGGAAGAGAATCATTCATATCTTTGTTTCCAGTGCCTAGCTGTCTACCTGGCATAAAGGATTAATCGATAATGTTTTATTTTTTTTTTTAATGGGAAGGAAGGGCGTTCCTGGTGCCCAAGGGGTTCAGACATAACCTATGAAGCTGTCCACAGCCTCTGCAGCACAAGGTCAATCCCTGGCCAGCCAGGGAGCTACCCATATGGGGCCTCAGACCTCTCCTGCCTTGCCTGCTGCTTCCCTGAGCAGTGCTTTTGGTCCATCTGCCTGTTCTGCTCCCCACTCTGTCACTGGTGAATCCTCTCACCCTCCCGTGCCTCTGGGCTGTACCCCAGCTCTTGTATGCATAAATAAATAAATCTTCAAAAAATAAGTAAAATAAAATGGGTAGGAAAGGAAAAGAATGAAGTGTTGATTGAATTGGAGGGGGACAGACTTTCGTTTGTAACGAAACTATTATTTCGGGGCTATTTGTAACTTGGGGCTATTGTTTAAATAAGATAGGCTGGGAAATAGTAAAGTATGGACATCTTCAATAGATGTTTTTCCCTTCATAATCTAAACAGATATCCATCTCATTCTGTCTCAGGCCCAAATCACAAACATTCACCTTTGAATTTTAATGTTTATGGACAGTTAGTTCTCATATTTGCATGGGAAGTGTGCATTCTAATAGATGTAGATCACGTATTTGTGAATAAATGATTATGAAATCTAAAACCTACCCAGGAGCAATTTATTTTTTTAATTTTTTTAAAGATTTATTTATTTATTCATACAAGAACTGGGGTACAGGCCAAAGGTGTGAAGGGTGAGAGGATTCACCAGACACAGAGTAGGGAGCAGAATAGGCAGATTGGCTGAAATACACTGCTGAGGGGAGCAGTGGGTGAGACAGGAGAGGTCTGCTGCACCATGTAGGTAGCTCCCTGGCTGGGGATCGAACTCATGCTGCAGTGGCTGCAGACAGTTTCATAGGTTGTGTCATAACCCCTTGCTACCCAGGAGCAATTTAGACTCTTCTTTATTATAGGGAAGGAGAAAGGAGAAGAAGAAAAAGGTTGGATAATGAGCTGGCCCAAGTTCTTGTTTATATTACATTCAAAGACTGAGTTGAGGAAGTGAGAATAACAGAAAAAAGGGAAGAAACATCAGAAACCAGGTAATGTATGCTCTACTTATAACTTATTAATGGTTTCCCATTACTCTTAAGATATAAACAAGATTTATGTAAGAAAGTAAAATGATTGGGCACAGAGTGGAAGAAAATGTGTCTTCCAATATATATTATATATGTGTTAATATATGTTATATATGTATTAATACATTCCAAAACACAGAAGTCCTCCTTATCCATGGAGGAGACATTCCAAGGTCCCCTTTAAGTGCCTGAAACTACTAATAGTACTGAACCCTACGTATACAATGTCTTTTTCTATCATGCTATAGAAATCTATGATATAGAAAAGCAGTTTAATTTATAAATTAGGTTCAGAAAGAGATAAACAATAATAGAATAAATATAACAACATTCTGTGATAAAAAGTTATGTGAATGTGGCTCTCTCTTTTAAAATACCTTATTGCTGTCATCTTATGATGATATGAGATGATACAAGACTGATGTGATGAGATGAGGTGGTGTGAATGACACAGGCATGTGGCATAGCCTGAGGCTCCTGTTGACCTGACCCCACATCAGAAAAAGGATCATGTGCTTTTGGTGATTCTGGATCTTCAAGTTATTAGGATATCAGGGAAGGTGGTACTGCTGGTTGAGAATCCTTGAGAGTTGAAGGCTTTTTTGCCACAATCACTTTTGTGTTTTTGGGCCATTTTTAAGTATAATAAAGGTTACTTGAGCACAAGCAGTACCTCAACAAAGATAGTGTAGATGACTACTAAGTACAAAGTGGGTAGCTAATAGTATGCAACGTGAATATGCTGGACAAGGGATGATTCACTTTCTGAGCAAGGCAGAGCCAGAGGGCTGGAGATTTCATCAGGCTACTCAGGACAATGTAACTTAAAATTTATACATTATTTATCTCTAGAATTTTCCATTTACTATTTTCAGACCAATGTTGACAGTGTGTAACTGAAACCATGAAAAGTAAAAGCACCTATAGGGTGCAAAGGGTACAAACATGGTTTAAAAAAATTCATGAAAAAAAAAAGACTAGTAATCAGAATATTTTTTTAACTTTCTAAATGCCATAATAAGAAAACAATCCATTTAAAAATGGGCAACAGAAATAAAACCACCCACATGTGGACAATTAATTAATACAGTAACACAATAGCTAAGATTTGGAAAAAACTCAGTGCTCAACAACAGATGAATGGACAAAGAAGACATAGTACATACACTAAATGGACTACTATACAACAATAAAAAGTGGTGAAATCCTGCCATTTGCTACAAACTGGATGTACCTAGAAGGCATTATATTTATTAAAATAAGCCAGACAGGGAAGACAAACACCCTATGAATTCACTCATATGTAGTATATACAGAAAACGAGCAACAGAACTAAATAAACTAAAAATAAAATTTGGACTGTAAGATGAATTAGTGGTTACCAGAAGGGAAGGAGGAAGGGGGGATAGGTAAATTGGGACAAAGGAAATAGTGGTACTTGGGCCTCCCTGGTGGCGCAAGGGGTTAAGACCCAACCTTTGGGGCTGTCCAAAGCCACTGCAGCACAAATTTGATCCCCAGCTAGGGAGTTGCCCACTTGGCGCAGCAGACCTCTTCTGACTCGCCCGCTGCTCCCCTCAGCAGTGTGTTTCACTCAATCTGCCTGTTCTGTTGCCCACTCAGTCTCTGGTGAATCCTCTCATTCCCCCCCCCCATCTCTAGCCTGTACCCCAGTTCTTGTATGCATAAATAAGTAAAATCCTTTAAAAAAAATAGTGGTACAGTGAAGGACAGAATGGGGCATTTAGCAGTGAACTTAATGGAGGACATACAAATGTTGATTCTCAATGATGCACCCCTGAAACTTATGTAATGTTTTAATAACAATGTTACTTCAATAAAGAGAAATGTAGGGCCTCCCTGGTGGTGCAGGGTTAAAGACATAGCGCTATCAAGTGCTATCAACATTATCATAGCGTTGCCAGCCAGTCAACTCGTGCAACATGAGTTCGATCCCTGGTCAGGGAGCAACCCACATGGTGAGGCAGACCTCTCCTGTCTTGACTGCTGCTCCCCTCAGCAGTGTATTTCAGTAGATCCACCTGTTCTTCTCCCCACACTGTCTCTGGTGAATCCTCTCACCCCCCACACCTTTGACTTACACCCCAGTTCTTGTATGCATAAATAAATAAATTTTAAAAAAAGAAATGTAATAAGCTAAAGATTTACATGCTTAAATAAATCCATAAAAGTATGTTCAACATACTTAATCCCTAGAGAAAAGCATATTTATACCACAAAGAGATACCACCACATACCTATTTTAGAATGACTCAAATAAAAAAAGTTATAGTATCAAGTGCTAACAAAGACATGGAACATGCACACTCATGTATTGTTGGTGGGAATGCAAAATGTTTCAGCCACTTGGGAAAACAGTTTGATAGTTTCCTAAAAAGGTACACATACCCTAAGTTCCAGCAGTGCCGCTCTTAGTTTAGATATTGACCAAGAGAAATGAAGATATATATCCACACAAGAACATGTATGCTAATGTTTATAATAGCAATATATATATAATATTGAAAAGCTGGAAGCAATCCAATGTTTACTATAATAGATAAATAAACCCAGTGTCTAGTGCATAGATAAATATGTCTGCACCATAAATACTAATCAGCAATTTTTAAAAAAACAACTGATACTCAGCAACATGGATGACTCAAAAGTCAAGTGAGTGAAGTCTCAAAAGGGTGTAAACTATACAGGTCTATTTATATGACATTCTGGAAATGGAGATCAGACCAGGGTCTGGAGGGAAGGGATTGACTGCAAAGAGACATAAGAGATCATTGTGATGGAAGGGGTGGGGGAGATGGAATGAGCCTGTAACTTGATTATGGTGAAAATTCATAACCAGTACACACACACACAAAATGTGATATTATTGTACACACTTCTTCCATTGCAGTTGATGGAAACTCTATCCTTCCAGTTGCTCAGGCCCATAATTTTAGAAGCATCTTTCGTTGTTCTTTTACTCTCCAAGCTCACGTTCACTCTATCGGGAAATTCCGTTGATTCTGTTTCAAAATATTTCAGTACCTCTCACATTCTCCACCCGTCCCACTCTCACCAGATCCATCAGCATTTATTTCCTGCCTGGATTATTGCAGTAAAGCTCATTGGTCTCCCTAATTCTGCTCTTGTGCCCCTACCCTCCACTGTCAACCCAGTAGCCAAATGACCTTCATAAAGTAAATCAGGTCTTATCACTTCTCTGTTCAAAAACCCTGCCCTCCATTTCCTTCACAGTAAAAGTCAAAGTATTTACAATAGCCTTTAAGTCTCCACAGGCCTCCGGGATATCTCTATGACTATGTGACCACTTCCTTCAAGTCTGTTCAAATATTACCTTATTACAATGAGGTCTACTTTGACAAGGCTATTGAACTCGGCACTCTCCAAATCCCCTCGCCATGTTATTTTTGCTTATTTCCATTCCTATCACAATCTAAGTTATTTATTTTATTAATTATATTCATTATTTGTTGTCCATCTTCCCCGTTATGGGATAAGGTCCAAAAGAACAAGATTTATCCATTAAAACTTTCCCATGTATCTAAAACAATGTCTTGCATAGTATAGTTCAATACTAAATGACTAACTACAGTGTCTGCTCAGTAATTAGAGATTAGTAAGTATTAGTACAGGAATAACCGTGATGCTTCGGTTGAGAATATTTATAACATTTTTGTATGTATTTGCTAATACGCATTTGTGGAACTATGTGACAAGGTGAAAACTGCACAGGATTTGTAGTCAAGACTGGGGTGAATCCCGGTGGCTCGTCATGAGCTGCCTACCTGTGCAACCCTGCATAGGACTCTCTTTGTCCACCTGTAAAATAGGTATAAATACACTTGCCCTGCTGACCTCAAGAGGTGGTTGAGAAGATGGAATGAATGTGAAATTGTGCAAGCTGTGACAAGCTATACAAGCAATTGTTTAGGCAGCAGGAGATTTGAAACTTTCAATGATATCGATTGCCATCATGCTGTTTACCTCCAGTAAGAGGTCTGTGCCCTCTGGCCTGCCAGTCAGATTTTATTTTCTCCCAGTGCTGACTGCGAGGATTCTCTGACTCCCTGACTCCATTCAGGTTAATTGCCTTCTCTTTTCCTTTCCATTTTAGGAAGATGGACAACAGGTGCTGAGTTCCTTTCTCCCTGATCCCTGCTGACTTGGGGCCCTTGCCTTTTCCCAGGGAGGGGGGAAAAAAGAGCAATAACAACATGTGTATGAACACTGGCATAGCTTTGCTAGTTCTCAGGTGGGGAGGAGGGGGTCTCTGCTCAAGGGGCAAAGATGAAGCCTCTTTTCCTGTGAAGCAGGGGGGCAAACGGGCAGTTTAGGTGCCCTGGGTTCCTGCCACCCTGCAGCTTTGCCAACTAGAGAACTGGGGCAAGGACTGGGGTAACTCCCTTTGAAGTTACCAGGGAAAGTACATCATCAGAGTTATCACAGTGTCCTTTGACACACTTACTGGAGGGTCAGAACTAAAAGGAGATCACAGGGCAAAATTGTATTGGGGGGGGCGGGAATATGTCTCTGAAATTTTCATTTTTCAAGTGTGTGCATTGAACAAATCCCTTTCATGGGGTGGAAAATACCATGTAAGCATCTACGATCTAGAAAGATAAACTGTCAGAGCACTCACACGTGGATTTCCTAAGACGTGTAAGCTTAAGTTCTATAATAAAAACTTTATCAAGTCAGTTTGTGGCTACGAAGATGGTTATTTAGACTAATGTCCAAAATTGGCATGGGAGACCCTGCTGGTTCCTCTGAGAACAGGCTGGATCCTTCTGAAGCTCAGGAGAATAGACAGGACACTGCCTGTTCTCTTTCCTCCCTCTGGGTTTGTTTCATCAATCCCAATTTTGAAATGTACAAATGCATTATTTATTCATTTACATTTTTAGTTGTCATTTTCAAGTAAATGCAGGTGAAAGACTGAAATACAGGAAAAATCAGCCAGTAAACTTTCATCTGGCCGCAGCTGCTGGAATGCACAGCCCTTTGGTGTCATGAAAGCTGCTGACAGATTGTCTGGAGAGGCCCAGGGCTGTCAGCGCTGACTGGCAGGGCATCTGGCAACCACACGATAGCCTTGAAGTTCAACTGCAGAATGAAAATAGCAGCGCAGGAAGATAAAGCTCTGCTTCAATGCACACCCTCTCTGTCAGGATTAAAACAAAGCCAAAAAAAAAAAAAAAACCCAAAAAACAAAAAACCTTCTCTAGGAAAATCATTATTTATCTGGAAAAGTATAAAGGGGAGCTCCAAAAAACCATTTTCAACAATTCTCCACCACTAAAACTGGAAGGGCATTTTGTTTCATTTGCTCTAAACTGTTTACCCTTTCCAGAGAGAGTCTAAGCTGCCCAGCAAGGACAATAAACAGAAGAGAGGAACAAACGTCCATGTCTGCACACCTCCCAGGAGCAGGCAAAAGACCCTGGGGAGGGAACCTTTCTTTGTCTTAAAGAGACACTGGCGCGAGCCTTCACCACCAGCTCCTCGTTAGTATAGTGGTTAGTATCCCCGCCTGTCACGCGGGAGACCGGGGTTCAATTCCCCGACGGGGAGGTTCATATTTTTCTTCAACATTTTATGAAACACAAATACATGGGCTCAAGTATCTTTCTAAGGGAGTGTTTTAAAAATGGTAACTTTTAAGCCTACAGCTGGCTTGAGAGGAAATGCTGTCTATTAGCTGAAAGGAGAAGAAAATGCTCGGCGACACCTCGGTGGGCGTTCCCTGCCGCTCGTTGGCAGAGCTCTGCGCGTGCGCAAAGGCGTCCCGCCAAATTCCAACTCGAGGTCACGAACTCAGCGTGCGGAACCCACGTTGGGGGAGGGGAGGTCGCGCGGAGTCTCCGCCCCCCGCGGGGCGGGTCAGGGCGGAAACCGCTCGCTGAGCAAGAGGAAGGGCCGATTTCCTTTGGCCCGGGGACCTGACTAAACGGGAAGCCCCTTTCTCTCGCTTCTTCTGGCTTCGTCGCGACCTAGGTCGACAGCTAGTTGTCAGGAAAATCTGGGCGCCAAAGAAGTCGGTCTTTAACTGCGACTTACACGGAGTGGAAGGGCAAGGGAAAAAATAAAAGAGTGGAAGGCGCCCGGAAGAGACGCCATGTTTTCGGAGTCCTAAGAAACTGCGCGCGCCACAGCCCAGCAGGACCTCGTGGCGCAACGGTAGCGCGTCTGACTCCAGATCAGAAGGCTGCGTGTTCGAATCACGTCGGGGTCATGTCTTTTAATTTCCGTGCTTGTTTCTTGGTGCTTGAAGGGTATTCCCGCCATTTTTTGAAGACGCTTTTAATTTTAGAATTAAATCTTCGTTCGCGTCTTAGATTAATCTTTAGTCTGCAAAAGTCGACTCGTTATGTGTCGAAGAGCCTGTGAACTATTACTGCTGTGAGTTAGTGGCCATAATAGTCCCCTGAGGTCCTTCACAGGAAAGGTACCATGTACTGTGCAAGCTCTTTCCCACCAATAGTTTTTTTTAATTTAAATTTTATTTTTATATTCCCCATATAATTACAATCCCTTTATTTTGACCCCAATAGAGTGTCTCTGGTTCATAGTTGTTTGTTGATTTTGATATTTTCTTTCTTATAGTTATTCTTTTTTCCTGGTCCCTTATTTAAGTTTTCTAGATTCCTGCTACGAGTGAGACCATCCGGTATTTTTCTTTTTCTTTCTGGCTTATTTCGCTGAGCAAGATCCCTTCCAGCTCCATCCATGTTGCTGCAAATTGCATGAGTTTATCTTTTTTGATGCTGAGTAATATTCCATGGTGTATATGTACCACAACTTCTTGATCCAGTCATCTATTTTTGGGCATTTGGGTTGTTTCCAAAGCTTAGCTATTGTAAACAGTGCTGCTATAAACATAGGGGTGCAGGAGCTCTTTGGAATTGATGTTTCTGTGTCCTTTGGGTAAATACCTAGGAGTGGAATTGCTGGATCATATGGAAGCTCTATGTTTAGTAGGTCCAGAAATCTCCACACAGCTCTCCATAGTGGTTGGACCAGTTTGCACTTCCACCAACAGTGCAGAAGAGTTCCTTTTTCTCCACAATGTCGCCAACATTTGTTGTTGCTAGTTTTTTTAATATGTGCCATTCTCACTCCCACCAATAGTTTTAGATCCGCTTAGCTGCTGCAAGCGAGTACAAATTCTGACGTTGAATATTACAATAGTGCACATATTTAAGGCATTGTAAAGACCCTTACAACGTCTGATTAATTGCCCACTTTTGCAGATGCAATGGTGGCACAGAGATATAGGGACCTGCCAACAGGGACCTGCCAAGAGTCACCCAAGATTCCAAACCAGGCGACTGACTCCAGAGTCTCCTGTTTACTAACTAAATGTTTTGTAATAAAGATGGACACAAAAGAACGCTCTGGAAGCTGTTGGACTTGAAGTGATACAGCAATGCCACAGTTACATTTTCAGGATTCCTTCAAGTTGTGACAAGTTATTGCTACATATCAATTGTGGGTATTACCTCTTTAATAGCAGGGAGCAAAGCATATTCATTCACCTTTGGAAGCTCCAGGACCTTAGTACTAAACAGTGCCTTACGGACATGTGTCAAATATTGGTTGAACAAAAGATGAATAGCAAAACTTTGAGAAATTATATAATTACATCTTTGTCTACGAAAGTCCTTAGTTTTTCTGCTCAGTGTTTTGAAAATATAAAATATTAATTCCTTGTGATGCAACCTAGTATTGTGGCATAGCTGGGCATTGTATTTTAACTTTGTGTAGTCTTTCCTTCTCCTATTTGGTGTTTTGTTGTTTTGTTTTGCTTTTTAGCAGGAAGAGGCAGGTTAAGCCACAAAATACCATAATATGTTGGGATATATGCCATGAACAAATGCTGTGGGGTTTCTAATATGATAACACTAACTTTATTGTCAGTGATTCAAAAAGGCCTTACCAAGGAGCATCCTGAAAAACAATGACAAGTTTGCTGTATCACTTCAATGCATTTATTCAGCCTATGAACATATGTGAGTGCTTTCTATAAGTCAAGTGCTGTCACAATATCCCTGAGATCTGACTTCTTCAATTATGAAAGTAGAGGCTTCTATTGCTTGGCTACAGTTGTCACAGCAAAATAGCACAGACACAGGCAACAGAAATTTATTTTCTCACAGGTCTGGAGGCTTGAAGTTCAAAATCAAGGTGACAGCAGGGATGGATTCTTCCCTTGTGTTGGCTTGTAAGTAGCCACCTTCTCATCTTCTGGCCTCTCTGTAAGCAGGCATCCCTGGTGGCCTCCTGTGTATCCAAGTTTCTCTGTAAGCACATTGGTCATATTGGATTAGAGCCTACTCTGATGGCCTCGTTGTAACTTGATATATCTTAAGAGGCCTTATCTCCAAGTATAGTTTCATTTTGAGGTACTGGGTTAAGGACTTCAACGTGTGGATTGGGGGTTGGGGGTACAATTTTGTTCATCACTGAAGCCCATGTTCTTCCCTCCCCCGGCAACTTTTGTATGTGAACATATACTTGTATGCAACATGTACCTGTACTTGACCTTAGCTTGCTCCAAGCATCTTTGCTCATTTACACAAACTCATATTCTCGTGAGGCAGACAGAAAAGGTTTTATTACCTTGTTAATCATTTTGTTATGGTTGTTAGCAAATAACAGTGCTTCTTTGGAAAGAACTACTAGTTCTTTAGTATGGCTAGACAGGAATAGAGAGAAAGCTAAAGAGAGAAACAGCAGCCAGATCACGGACCTTGTAGTCATCTAACTTAAATTTCATTCTGAAAGCAATGCAGAACTATTAATCAATACTATGACAAGGTCGATTCTCACTTTACAAAGAATGTAAAAAAAACAAACAAAAAAACTTGACCTAAAGGTGTTATTCCCTCACTAGTATCCTGGGAACTAGTTAGAAATGCAAATTTTCAGGCCCCACCTGATTTTGGTGACATCGCTTAAAAGTAACTTCTGCTCTATTTGAGGTAACACCATTAACTTCACAACCAAGCCCTATGCAAAACAGGATAATGAAAACCAAGAACATTGGCTGTGTGCTAATATTAAGAATTTCAAAAGGGAAACAGAAGCAGGTTTCCAAACAAATTAGAAAAAAAAAAAAAAGTTTTGTAAGAGCTTTCTGACAAAGTAATGACATCAATATATTTTTTTTAAGTTGTGGCTTTTTGTGAAATATTCTTGTCCAAGGTTTTAGGAACCAATGCTATAGCATGTTAAGGATTTTTTTTAACTTGATGTCTGTTTTAACATAAAAGATAACAAAACTTTTCTACTGGTGCTTGTAACACAAAATAAAATGCTGTCCTCATTTTTAAGTGAAGAAATTTCACAGGGCAGATCGTTTTTACAAGTCTTGATGTTCCAACTCTTCATTCTGAATATTTACTAGAGAGACTGGTAATGCGTGAGTACTGAGATTTGAAACAATCAAAACCTTGAGAAGGATGAGAGTCAGAGGACAAAGTGATAAAATCCCTCAGATCTGATCTCTGAAGTAAGCCATACCCTGCAGGTGATTTCTAGTTTTACAAGCTGGAGGCAAAGTCACCTGCTGGAAGAGGGGAGAAGTGAGGACGGGGTGTGACATTTGAGAAGTGAAGGTATAAATGGTTAATCCAGAGAATAAATAGCGTGGTCAGCCAGTGTTTAGTGCTGGGGTAAGGTGTGAAGTCATGAATTTAAACCAGTCAGCCTGATAGTGTGATTTGTCGCCAGCAATCTTTGTTTCTTTGTGAAAGCAATTGGAAAGTTTGTTCTAGCCAGTTCAGTCCAAGAAGGTTGAGTTTCTTCCCAACAAGAAAGATAAAGAGAGACACTGGGAAATAAGGGCTAAAAATGTTTGCAAAAGACCAATTACAGGGTTTTATCAGGGAATCTAACTTGAGTGAGTTGGAGATGGTTACATGATGGATAATAGGTTTCTTTTTTGTTTGTTTTGTAAGTGTTAGAGCTAATGGGTTAGAAGTGTCAAGTAGGTCAATGAGGGCAGTAAATGAGCTTACCGGGAAAGGCTGGTAAAATTGACAATTGGGATGTTTGAAATTGAGATTTAGAAGTTAAGACAGTTATTCTATGACAAAGTTCAGAGTCTTACTACTGGAATGGATGGATGAGAAGGAATAGAGGAGCAAGTTGTTGGAGATGAAAAGCATAGAGGTAAGTGACCAAGTGTTTGTGTTGCATGATCATCTAGAAGAATGGTGAATTCACAAAGAATTGTGATAGCCAAGTAGGATGCTGGGGAAAACATAGAGCAAGGAGCAACAGTCTAGAATATCCAAGGGAAAGTGACTAGAAAAAAAGGTGGAGGGTGATTTAGCTAGATGATGTTAACTTCAAATGTTTTTTTAAGCAGGAAAGAGGAGAAACCGTTTGGAAATAGTAATCAGAAACAAAGCTGCCCCCCCCTCCCCAACTCCTTGGGGCAATCATTTTCCTGTGTTCAGCGCACAAAAGAAATCATCCCCTACCTTGCTGGGTCTCTTCTCAGCCAGACCAATAATCCAAACAACATCAGGTAGATTAGTAAAGGAAAAATCAATTTTGTAACATAAGTATGGAGAATTTACATGGTTGAAGTCCTAAAGAATAATGGAACAAATCAGTGATGTTTATTCTGCATAGGGACCTGAGGTGGGGGTGGGGGACTTCAAATGAAAGACAAAGGGGTTACTCCATGTTTGCTCTTGAAGATGAGATTCTTAGATATATTTCACTGATAAACCTACCACTGGGTGAGACCCTCCCCGCAACTACCTTCTTCTAGATCATAGAAGGGGGAGCAGTGATTGTTTCTTCAACTAGGAAAAGGGCAAAGGACTGAGGCATGGGAACAGACTCCTCAGTCTCCAGTGCCCTCAGTCTCTCAACTCAAAACAATCTGTGTTCTTTAAGTAATGGTAATAGATCTCCCAAGGCTCACCAGGCCTCACTGACCTCTAGTTCCCATAACAAGAGACCTCCCCTGGAAATATTGAAGAAAGCCTATATGACCCTTTAGGGGAGACTGACCCCACAAATTATACATAGAGTGTGAGGAAAAAATAGCCTTCCCTTCAGAGTGCTGAAGCAAAGTTAAAAGCCAAAATACCTTTGTCACTGAAAATAGTGGTCCTGGGGATATACCCAATTACATGTAGGAAGAGTCTAGATCTGAGTTGGATGACTCATGACTTTGCGGAAGCTGTAGTAGAAAAGCAGTTTTGCTCTCTGATAGCATATGTCATCAACCAAACCTCCTAAAAAATGTAAAATCTGCAAATAACCTCAGTTGATAGCATGCAAGGATAAGAAAAAGAGAGATACTTGATGAAAGGAGTAAAAATGATGGTTTTGCTCAGGGAACATTCATTTCAGGTATGTAGAATGTAGTTCTTTGTGAATTGCATTATCTTTAATGTCGGTCTATAAGGCATAGTACTATACATGAAAAGGATCAGATACTAGGGACCCTTTCATAGGAATGTAAACTGGTACAGCCATTATGGAAAGCAATCTGGATTGACCTCAGAAAACTAAAAATGGAAATACTATATGATCCAGCAATCCTACTCTTAGACAGCTATCCAAAGAATATGAAACTATCAACATATGAATATAAATACATACATATATATACACATACATATATATTTATGCTCTATTATATATCTATATGTGCTCTACAGTGTTTATTGCAGCCCTATTTACAATAGCTAGGATATGGAATGTTCAAAATGTCTAGCAATAGATGACTGGATCAAAAGTTGTGATATAGCCATACTAATGGAATATTATTAACTCGCAAGAGGAAATGAAATGCAGCTATTTTCACCCAAACAGAGTGAGTCCAAAGAATTTTGTGTAATATTTAATAAGAAAGAATAACAAAATTCTGAAACTTTACTCAGCAGATAATTTGATAAAGTAAAATACAAAAACTAGTGGATATTAAACACTGTGAGAGCTCTGAGGTTAAGGAGTGGGAGAAAAGGATAAGGAGTAGTGGTGGGAAAATAAAACAACTTTTAAATACAATTGTCCCCCCACCCTTTCTTTTTTTGGCTAGTGGTAAAAAGTAGGATGAATTTCTGTCTGTAAGGATTAAACTGCCTAAAAAATTCCTGGTGCAAAGGCCCCAACAAAGAGGCTGTGCAACATCCTTGGGTGACTCTGGGTTGGGGACTGGGGGGGTGGGGGGTGGGAGGAGGTGCGTCTGTCACCCCAGCATTGTACTGCGGGCACATCCAATTTAGAGGGAGGACTATTACCTTTAGTGTTGGTAATGCCTCCTCCAAGGATCCACTTAAGGGACCTAGCGGCCCAGGAAGCCTGAGATCATAGGGCAGCTGTCTGAGCTTAGAGACCCTTTTTTGTACTCCACCCTTGTCACGTGGAACATAATCCTAGTAACTCACCCCTTTCAGTTAAAGCAGCAAAAATCTACCCTTTAAAATCACTCGTATAGTCAGGTCAGAGTCAAATGCTTCAACCTGCAGATTAACATTTTAATATGATAAATTGCTAATTCAAATAGGATAAATCCAACTGTGACTTCTTGCTTGGTCCGCTATAATTTGAGATTGGTCTAGAAAAAAATAGCTGAACGGCAGCAGGCACACTGCAGAGAGGGACCATCCTTCATGCATTAACTACATTTGTGGGGTCACCAATCAGTGCAAAATCACGCTCCTTTGCATCCTTAGTTCAGTTTCCCCTCTGAAGACAGAAACAAAACACTTGCCTGTGTGCCAAGAAACTGGGGGCCGGGTGGTGGGAGGAAGAGATAAGGAAGGAAGTAACCTCTTTTACAACTTGCTAATTAAAATGCAATTCTTAATTCTCATCACTTGGTTTATTAGTATGGTGTAAATGGGTAACTACTGAGATCTTTAGATCATGATATACATTTGCCTCTAGGAAAATAATACATCATTTTAAAAGTCCCAATTTGAACAAAATAGGAAATGATTTTAGAGGAAACATTTTAAATTTACCCTAACTTAAACAACCGTGCAGTAACGATAGAAATATTAAATTAATAAGTCTGTACTGTGAAAGTGATGCCAAATTTTTAAAACATTTTATAAAATGTTTGGAGGTTGAGATTCTGGGGAATGATTAAGACTTCCTTACACAGTTTTTCTTTGCTTCAAGTAAGCATCTTGAAGCATCTATCTAAGTGGTAAAAAAGACAAAGTTTTGTCATCGATGGTATTTGTTTTCAGGAAGGCAATATATTGGTAGCAAATTTCTGACTTCACCACGATTTGGATCAGTAATACAGGTTTGATGACGGGTCCCGGCTTCATTATAGGTAACCAGGCTCCTCCTGAGATTAAAATCGAGTATGCACCTTCTTAACTGTCTTAAGTGGCCCATTAATGTTGCCTTTCATGTCGCTGAACTGAACATTAGGTTTAACTTTCAAGCTACTTGACCAGCACAAGGCTCTCCACAACAAAATGCTGCTTGGGCTCTGCAGCCCCCGCTAACTGTTCCAGTGAACTCCTTCTCAAATGCCCCAGCCTTCAGCGTGAGAAACAAATGGGATGTTTGACAACACACTTTTGTGACAAATCCAAGGACACTGAAAGTGGCCAGTCATAAAGGTCTGGCTTTCCGTGCATTTCAGGAACAAAAGAAGCGTCTGCAAACCAACGCGGGGACTGAACCACCAGCTCTCCCCTCCCCTCCCCTCCCGTAAATCAAATCCAGGGCTGGGGGAGCAACAAGCGCGCCCGGCTTCTCTCCCCCTGCAGGGCTGGTTTTGGGGGTGCAGGAAACGCCGCGGCTATTCGCCCCAATAAGCGACCCCGGCTGGAGCCAGGCCCGGCCTGGGTGCTGGTGGCCGCGCGCCCCTCGGGCCCGGGCGCCGGGGCGCTTCAGCTTTGAGGGGGGCGGGGAGGGGGGGCAGAGGGGAGCGCGCACAAAAGCGGCCCGGCGACCCCGGCCGGAGACAGGGCCACAGCCGCGGCCCGGCGCCGCCGCTCCCGCCCGAGCGCCTTTTAAACTGCGTTTCCACAACCCCCGGCCCGGCGCGACGGCTAATGGAGCCCGCGCGGGCCTCTCAGCCAATCAGCGCCGCGCTTCCTCGCGCCGCCCGCCAATGGCGGCGCGCCTTCTTGGGGCGTGGGCGCAGCGGGCGGCGCGCGGCGGCCTGTAGTGTGTGTGGGCTGCGGCGGCGGCGGGCTCTGGCTTGGCCGCGCCGGGGCCGCGCTCGAGCTCCGGGGCTTTGTGTCCGCTGGGCGCCGGGCGCCGGGCGCGCGGGCGTGGGCTGAGGCCGCGGGTTGGTGCCGGCGGCCGCCGCGAGGCTCGGAGGCGGCAGCGCGCCCCCCCCTTCCGACCAGGAGCGCGCGCGCCGGCGTGAGCGCGGGAGTGAGGGCTGCGGGGAAGGGGGTTCGCCGCCGAGATGCCCGAGTTCCTGGAGGACCCCTCGGTCCTGACGAAGGAGAAGTTGAAGAGCGAGTTGGTGGCCAACAACGTGGCGCTCCCGGCCGGCGAGCAGCGCAAGGACGTGTACGTGCAGCTCTACCTGCAGCACCTCACGGCGCGCAACCGGCCGCCGGCCGCGGGCACCAACAGCAAGGGGCCCCCGACTTCTCCAGCGACGAGGAGCGCGAGCCCACCCCGGTCCTGGGCTCCGCGGCCGCCGTGGGCCGCAGCCGGGCCGCCGTCGGCAGGGTAAGGACGCCCGGCCGGGGCCACAAAGGCGGGCGTTTGGCGGGGGGCGCCCCCCGCGCGGCCGCTGGGCGCCCCCGCGGGCGGGCGGGCCGTGGGGGGGATGTGAGGGGGGCTGCTGGGCCCGGGCGTCCCTGAGGGGGGCCCGCGGGGTCGGCGTCTGGCCGCGGGGGGCCGGGGCGGTGTGAGCTCCGCGTCGGCTGGGGGGCGCGGGGCGCGCGCGGCCGGCTTGGGGCGCCCCGGCCCCCCGGAGCGGGTGTGCACCCCGCGACCCCCTCCCGCCAGGCCTGGGGGAGGCTCAGCCCGAAACTGCCGTAGGTGCCTCGCGAACGTTTTCCCGCTTTATTAACCGAAATGGCTGGTGACAGAGCGCTCCCTGGAGGGCAGTTTGCGGCCGACCCATTTGGAATCAAAAATTTGAATTAAAGATTCCCGCCCTTTTAGGGTTTTGCATATGGAGGGATTTTTGAACCGTTTGCGTGTTTCTGGGGAGTGCTGCTCGCCTCCGGCCGCCGGCTGTCTTTGGGGGGCACGGCCTTACTCGCAAAGGAGCTTTTTAAGGCATTTTCAGGCCGTCGTCACGGACGCGCAGATGCCTGGAAACCCCAGTTAGTGGAGCAGGGTTGGGGTTGGGGAGTTTGAGTGTTGGCTTTTGGTAAACTCCGCCTGAGGAAAGGAGAGCTGCAGAATCAGGAGGATGTTTGCTTGTTGACATGCCGATGCAGCGCTGATGAGATTGGGATTAGCTCATCCTCGGGAAATCCCAGATTGGCTCCAGCAAGTGCATATTTTTTTGCTTGGGAATCGTTGGCTTTTGTTCTGTGGGTTTCTGGGTGCTGCTCCGGGGTGGCTGTGTCTGGGGCCCAGCCTTCCTAAGAGCATGCGGGAAAAGCTGTGAGTGGTGGAGGAGACACGCCGCGTGAGCCTTGGGTGGCGGGTTTCAAGTTGTTGCTAATTACTAGAAGGACTCCTGTCAAAGCACACAGCCCCCTGTGTTCTTTAACTTTAGTTTTTAAAATCTGCTGTGGTTTCTTGGACTACTCGGGTGGAAACGGGAGAACGAATTTCCTATACCTAAATTTACATTCTTATCCTGGACTTTAGAAAAGTTACAGAAATCGAGAGTCCATGCCTGGCACGTCGTAGTTCCAAGTAAATATCTGTTTCATAGAGAAAAGACTAACTGCATCTTACTGTTTCTGGTGTGTGTTTGGGTGGGTTTGAAGAAAGCCAATTTACATCATAAATAGTTTACTTTTGAAGTAGACCATATCCCTTACCTGTTTTTCCCCAACCCCTCTGCAAAGAAAGTAATAAACTATTTTAGTAAAATTTGGTTGAAATGAAATGTGTAACATGTAAATCAGCAGGTCTTCTGTAGAACCAGGGAAGTTTTTGGTTGCATGTTTATAATAAGATTATTTGTTCTTGAGTTGATTTGTTTTCAGCAGAAAGAACAATTTCAGTTTTGATGTGTGTGTTAATTTTAAATCGATGTGTTTTTAACAGGCAATTATAAATCAGAGACATTCTGCAGGGGGAGGGAGGGACCTTGGTACCGGTGAATAGGTGGTGGGAATTCTACTGGGACTACTCTTGAGGGGAGAAAGCAAATATTGTACAAAAATGAACAATGGTATGACATATATAAATACATAAATAAATTTAAAGACAGTAAAACAATGCATCCTAGTCTACCCTGTGGTTTTTGAGGTATAAGAAGACATGACATGAATGTAAAAAATTTTAGTATCAGTTCAGTTAGCCAGTATTTTTCAGTTCATACGGCGTGTTCATAATTACTGGAGATCAATTTCTGTAGACTCCAACCACCACTGAAATTTAATTTCTTGGTTTGTAGTTTTTGTTTTGCATAATCATGTTTGTTTGCTCATATTTCCATGTTGCCCAAGTTGGCCAGCCCTGTGCATAAGTTCTGGGTAAAAGGAATTAACGTTTTAAGAGAACATTGTATATCAATGACATACTAAGTCCTAGTTTAATGTTTGATTATACAGAGAAAAAATATGTAATGACTTAAATTTTAGTCGTCTACCTGGAGTATTTAAAACAAAGAAGTGTGTGCCCTTGAGCAGGTTCAGTGCTACCCAACAACTTGAAAAAAGTTAATAGTGATAGTTGGTCAGTAACATTTTCTGTATTAAAGCACATTGAGTTGAGTTTAAATTTAAAGCACAGTGAGTT